>NW_024609514.1:0-15000 GCF_018296145.1 Oncorhynchus tshawytscha
GAAGAAGAGTCTACTGCTAGTGTTGAAGAAGAGTCTACTGCTAGTGTTGAAGAAGAGTCTACTGCTAGTGTTGAAGAAGGGTCTACTGCTAGTGTTGAAGCAGAGTCTACTGCTCGTGTTGAAGAAGAGTCTACTGCTCGTGTTGAAGAAGAGTCTACTGCTAGTGTTGAAGAAGAGTCTACTGCTAGTGTTGAAGAAGAGTCTACTGCTAGTGTTGAAGAAGAGTCTACTGCTCGTGTTGAAGAAGAGTCTACTGCTCGTGTTGAAGAAGAGTCTACTGCTAGTGTTGAAGAAGAGTCTACTGCTCGTGTTGAAGAAGAGTCTACTGCTAGTGTTGAAGAAGAGTCTACTGCTAGTGTTGAAGAAGAGTCTACTGCTAGTGTTGAAGAAGAGTCTACTGCTAGTGTTGAAGAAGAGTCTACTGCTAGTGTTGAAGAAGAGTCTACTGCTAGTGTTGAAGAAGGGTCTACTGCTAGTGTTGAAGAAGAGTCTACTGCTAGTGTTGAAGAAGAGTCTACTGCTAGTGTTGAAGAAGAGTCTACTGCTAGTGTTGAAGAAGAGTCTACTGCTAGTGTTGAAGAAGAGTCTACTGCTAGTGTTGAAGAAGACGTTTCATTGATTTTGTTTTTTTAAACAGGGATATTTTAGCCTATAGTTTGTCAAAGACAGGGGTTGATGGGAACAGGGATATTTTAGCCTATAGTTTGTCAAAGACAGGGGTTGATGGGAACAGGGATATTTTAGCCTATAGTTTGTCAAAGACAGGGGTTGAAAGGGATATTTTAGCCTATAGTTTGTCAAAAACAGGGGTTGATGGGAACAGGGATATTTTAGCCTATAGTTTGTCAAAAACAGGGGTTTGGGAACAGGGATATTTTAGCCTATAGTTTGTCAAAGACAGGGGTTGATGGCAACAGGATATTTTAGCCTATAGTTTGTCAAAGACAGGGGTTGATGGGAACAGGGATATTTTAGCCTATAGTTTGTCAAAGACAGGGGTTGATGGGAACAGGGATATTTTAGCCTATAGTTTGTCAAAGACAGGGGTTGATGGGAACAGGGATATTTTAGCCTATAGTTTGTCAAAGACAGGGGTTGATGGGAACAGGGATATTTTAGATAGTTTGTTTGATGGGCCTATAGTTTGTCAAAGACAGGGTTGATGGGAACAGGGATATTTTAGCCTATAGTTTGTCAAAGACAGGGTTGATGGGAACAGGGATATTTTAGCCTATAGTTTGTCAAAGACAGGGGTTGATGGGAACAGGGATATTTTAGCCTATAGTTTGTCAAAGACAGGGGTTGATGGGAACAGGGATATTTTAGCCTATAGTTTGTCAAAGACAGGGGTTGATGGGAACAGGGATATTTTAGCCTATAGTTTGTCAAAGACAGGGGTTGATGGGAACAGGGATATTTTAGCCTACATCCAACAGGAAACAATCACCCACGAAACACAAATGAAAACAGGCCAACCAGGCTCCCTAAATATGGTTCTCAATCAGGGACAACCAGGCTCCCTAAATATGGTTCTCAATCAGGGACAACCAGGCTCCCTAAATATGGTTCTCAATCAGGGACAACCAGGCTCCCTAAATATGGTTCTCAATCAGGGACAAACAGGCCCCCTAAATATGGTTCTCAATCAGGGACAACCAGGCTCCCTAAAATGGTTCTCAATCAGGGACAAACAGGCTCCCTAAATATGGTTCTCAATCAGGGACAACCAGGCTCCCTAAATATGGTTCTCAATCAGGGACAACCAGGCTCCCTAAATATGGTTCTCAATCAGGGACAACCAGGCTCCCTAAATATGGTTCTCAATCAGGGACAACCAGGCTCCCTAAATATGGTTCTCAATCAGGGACAAACAGGCTCCCTAAATATGGTTCTCAATCAGGGACAACCAGGCTCCCTAAATATGGTTCTCAATCAGGGACAACCAGGCTCCCTAAATATGGTTCTCAATCAGGGACAACCAGGCTCCCTAAATATGGTTCTCAATCAGGGACAAACAGGCTCCCTAAATATGGTTCTCAATCAGGGACAAACAGGCCCCCTAAATATGGTTCTCAATCAGGGATAAACAGGCTCCCTAAATATGGTTCTCAATCAGGGATAAACAGGCTCCCTAAATATGGTTCTCAATCAGGGACAACCAGGCTCCCTAAATATGGTTCTCAATCAGGGACAACCAGGCTCCCTAAATATGGTTCTCAATCAGGGACAACCAGGCTCCCTAAATATGGTTCTCAATCAGGGACAACCAGGCTCCCTAAATATGGTTCTCAATCAGGGACAACCAGGCTCCCTAAATATGGTTCTCAATCAGGGACAACCAGGCTCCCTAAATATGGTTCTCAATCAGGGACAACCAGGCTCCCTAAATATGGTTCTCAATCAGGGACAACCAGGCTCCCTAAATATGGTTCTCAATCAGGGACAACCAGGCTCCCTAAATATGGTTCTCAATCAGGGACAACCAGGCCCCCTAAATATGGTTCTCAATCAGGGACAACCAGGCTCCCTAAATATGGTTCTCAATCAGGGACAAACAGGCTCCCTAAATATGGTTCTCAATCAGGGACAAACAGGCTCTCTAAATATGGTTCTCAATCAGGGACAAACAGGCTCCCTAAATATGGTTCTCAATCAGGGACAAACAGGCTCCCTAAATATGGTTCTCAATCAGGGACAACCAGGCTCCCTAAATATGGTTCTCAATCAGGGACAACCAGGCTCCCTAAATATGGTTCTCAATCAGGGACAACCAGGCTCCCTAAATATGGTTCTCAATCAGGGACAACCAGGCCCCTAAATATGGTTCTCAATCAGGGACAAACAGGCTCCCTAAATATGGTTCTCAATCAGGGACAACCAGGCTCTCTAAATATTGTTCTCAATCAGGGACAACCAGGCTCCCTAAATATGGTTCTCAATCAGGGACAACGATTGATAGCTGCCTCTGATTAAGAACCATACCAGGCCAAACACAGAAATAGCAAATCATAGAAAAACTAACATAGACAACCCACCCAACTCACGCCCTGAGCATACTAAAACAAAGACATAACAAAAGAACTAAGGTCAGAACGTGACAGCGTTAATGAATATATCGTACAGGTTTCCCCACACCCTCGGGTGTAAAACAAGGAGACGCCTTTTCTCTGACTTTGTTTGCTTTGTTTATAAATTATTTGGCAAAATAAATAAACAGTTAAATATTGGAGTAAAATATGATGATGAAATGGTATCTGTTTATATGCTGATGATGTTATTTTGATGTCAGAAACTCAACAAGACCTGCAGAACATGTTACTATGTGCAGTCTACTGGTGTAAAGGATGGAGACTCGTTGGACTAGTTACCAGCAGGTAGTCTAGTGGTTAGAGCAGGTAGTCTAGTGGTTAGAGTGTTGGACTAGTTACCAGCAGGTAGTCTAGTGGTTAGAGCGTTGGACTAGTTACCAGCAGGTAGCCTAGTGGTTAGAGCAGGTAGTCTAGTGGTTAGAGCGTTGGACTAGTAAGCAGCAGGTAGACTAGTGGTTAGAGCGTTGGACTAGTAACCAGCAGGTAGCCTAGTGGTTAGAGTGTTGGACTTGTAACCAGAAGGTAGCCTAGTGGTTAGAGGGTTGAACTAGTAACCAGCAGGTAGCCTAGTGGTTAGAGCGTTGGACTAGTAACCAGCAGGTAGCCTAGTGGTTAGAGTGTTGGACTAGTAACCAGCAGGTAGCCTAGTGGTTAGAGCTTTGGACTAGTAACCAGCAGGTAGCCTAGTGGTTAGAGTGTTGGACTAGTAACCAGCAGGTAGTCTAGTGGTTAGAGCATTGGACTAGTAACCAGCAGGTAGCCTAGTGGTTAGAGCGTTGGACTAGTAACCAACAGGTAGTCTAGTGGTTAGAGTGTTGGACTAGTAACCAGCAGGTAGCCTAGTGGTTAGAGCAGGTAGCCTGGTGGTTAGAAGGTTGGACTAGTAACCAGCAGGTAGTCTAGTGGTTAGAGTGTTGGACTAGTAACCAGCAGGTAGCCTAGTGGTTAGAGTGTTGGACTAGTAACCAGCAGGTAGCCTAGTGGTTAGAGCAGGTAGCCTGGTGGTTAGAAGGTTGGACTAGTTACCAGCAGGTAGCCTAGTGGTTAGAGCGTTGGACTAGTAACCAGCAGGTAGCCTAGTGGTTAGAGCAGGTAGCCTGGTGGGAGCGTTGGACTTGTAACCAGAAGGTAGCCTAGTGGTTAGAGCGTTGGACTAGTAACCAGCAGGTAGCCTAGCGGTTAGAGCGTTGGACCAGTAACCAGCAGGTAGCCTAGTGGTTAGAGGGTTGAACTAGTAACCAGCAGGTAGCCTAGTGGTTAGAGCGTTGGACTAGTTACCAGCAGGTAGCCTAGTGGTTAGAGCGTTGGACTAGTAACCAGCAGGTAGCCTAGTGGTTAGAGCAGGTAGCCTGGTGGTTAGAGGGTTGGACTAGTAACCAGAAGGTAGCCTAGTGGTTAGAGCGTTGGACTAGTAACCAGCAGGTAGCCTAGTGGTTAGAGCGTTGGACTAGTAACCAGCAGGTAGCCTAGTGGTTAGAGTGTTGGACTAGTAACCAGCAGGTAGTCTAGTGGTTAGAGTGTTGGACTAGTAACCAGCAGGTAGTCTAGTGGTTAGAGCGTTGGACTAGTAACCAGCAGGTAGACTAGTGGTTAGAGTGTTGGGCCAGTAACCAGCAGGTAACCTAGTGGTTAGAGTGTTGGACTAGTAACCAGCAGGTAGCCTAGTGGTTAGAGCTAGCCTGGTGGTTAGAAGGTTGGACTAGTAACCAGCAGGTAGTCTAGTGGTTAGAGTGTTGGACTAGTAACCAGCAGGTAGTCTAGTGGTTAGAGCATTGGACTAGTAACCAGCAGGTAGCCTAGTGGTTAGAGCAAGTAGCCTGGTGGTTAGAAGGTTGGACTAGTAACCAGCAGGTAGCCTAGTGGTTAGAGTGTTGGGCCAGTAACCAGCAGGTAGCCTACTGGTTAGAGCAGGTAGCCTGGTGGTTAGAGCGTTGGACTAGTAACCAGCAGGTAGACTAGTGGTTAGAGTGTTGGACTAGTAACCAGCAGGTAGACTAGTGGTTAGAGCGTTGGACTAGTAACCAGCAGGTAGCCTAGTGGTTAGAGTGTTGGACTAGTAACCAGCAGGTAGCCTAGTGGTTAGAGTGTCGGACTAGTAACCAGCAGGTAGACTAGTGGTTAGAGCGTTGGACTAGTAACCAGCAGGTGGACTAGTGGTTTGAGTGTTGGACTAGTAACCAGCAGGTAGTCTAGTGGTTAGAGCGTTGGACTAGTAACCGAAAGGTTGCTTGATTGAATCCCTGAGCTGACAAGGTAAAAATCTGTCGTTCTGCCCCCCTGAACAAGGCAGTTAACCTACTGTTCCCCGGTAGGCCGTCATTGTGAATAATAATTTGTTCTTAACTGACTTGCCTAGTAAAATAAATGGTTAAATTAAAAAATGTTTAGCAGATGGTTTAGCTCGGCTGCTGCATGGTGCTCTATTCTTCGTGCCACTTCTGCATAGCTGTCTTGCTGGATAAATGTGGGTTTTTGGGACAGCGAGGAATGACGGAGACAACCTGAGTGCAGTGGGAAGATGTGTTTTTGAGGAAGAATGGCCCCAAGTAGAAACCGTATTCTCTCTGATGGCACAGAAATGTTCCCCCCAACGAGAGTGAGTATGAGCGCAGAAGATGATTTGGGCCCAGTGGGAGTTATATTTTTGAAGAAAATGGATCCCTACCTTTGGCTGACCCATTTTTGGCTGGGTAGAAAATAAGTTGGGTACTGTTAAATCTGTGACGCTAGCTCAACGTGGACAAGCGATGATTTCTTTTGTGTTTATTCCGTCCAGAGGGAGCGAGCACTTCGCGTCACGTGAACAAGGACAAGACCCGTGAATTGCCTTGCTCTCCGGAGCAGGGCGCCTTTTAAAGAAGTGATTACTTACTGGGGTGGCGTTAAGTGTTAAATAGAAGATTCCCTATGTCTGTGACGCCATTTTGTGCAACACAGACCTCGGTGGAGAACATAGTGAAACTAGAAGGCACCGTCTGTGTCCTTTTGAGTTCTGAAGCCGAGTCTTTCACTGATAAAGTCATGTTAAGATATGTCACTTATCCAACTGAGTGCTTTTGTGCCGAACACACTGAGGTGTTTCAGATGCCAAGCTTATGGTCATGTTGCAGCAGTGTGTAGGAGGGAGATTCCTAGATGTGAGAAGTGTGTAGGAGGGCATGGGGACAAAGGAATGTGTTGTATCGGTGGAAAAAAACTGTGTGTGTCAAATGTGCAGATCAAATCAAATCAAATTTTATTTGTCACATACACATGGTTAGCAGATGTTAATGCGAGTGTAGCGAAATGCTTGTGCTTCTAGTTCCGACAATGCAGTAATAACCAACAAGTAATCTAACTAACAATTCCAAAACTACTGTCTTATAGACACTCGTCAGTCTATTCTTCTTCTGAGAAATGAAGGCTATTCCATGCGAGAAATTGCCAAGAAACTGAAGATCTCGTACAACGCTGTGTACTACTCCCTTCACAGAACAGATCAAACTGGCCCTGACCAGAATAGAAAGAGGAGTGGGAGGCCCCGGTGCACAACTGAGCAAGAGGACAAGTACATTAGAGTGTCTAGTTTGAGAAACAGACGCCTCACAAGTCCTCAACTGGCAGCTTATTAAATAGTACCCGCAAAACACCAGTCTCAACATCAACAGGAAGAGGCGACTCCTGGATGCTGACCTTCTAAGGCAGAGTTCCTCTGTCCAGTCTGGTCAACAGTGAAGAGGCGACTCCTGGATGCTGACCTTCTAAGGCAGAGTTCCTCTGTCCAGTCTCAACGTCAACAGCGAAGAGGCGACACCTGGATGCTGACCTTCTAAGGCAGAGTTCCTCTGTCCAGTCTCAACTCAACAGCGAAGAGGCGTCAACACCTGGATGCTGACCTTCTAAGGCAGAGTTCCTCTGTCCAGTCTCAACGTCAACAGCGAAGAGGCGACACCTGGATGCTGACCTTCTAAGGCAGAGTTCCTCTGTCCAGTGTCTGTGTTCTTTTGCCCATCTTAATCTTTCTCTTTTTATTGGCCAGTCTGAGATGTGGCTTTTTCTTTCTTTTTCTTTGGCACACAGCAGAGATTCAGACCTGAGACAGCATAAGTGACATCAATTCAATCAACCAATCAATGAAGTCACTCTGTAAGATATAAACCCCCCCTCCAAAATGTTAAACAATAAATTGATTTGTGTGATGTAATTATTAATCCTGTAGGGATTACCTTTCTGTTCCTACCAGTGAGAACAGTGCGGCCGGTCCACTACTCCCAAAGCCCTTCCACGTTCCCTGACAAAGATCTTAAAAGCATTGGATTGGTGTAAAAGCATTGGCTGTAGGGAGTCTCCATCATTTTCTAAATCCATGACTGGGAGTGGATTTGGTGAGAAGGGTGGAGAATGGAAACCAAGCTCAGCCCAGTTCACTGTTGGAGAGAGAGGGACCTCTGCTGGTCACACAGACCAACTGCACCCAGAGAGGAGTACCACAGTATGAGTCATAATACCCATAAAACCCAACACGTTGGTTTACTTTAATGTAACTGTATGCTAGGTGGTGTTAATAGCAACTGGCTGACTCACTCAGTGCTAACGTAATGTTAGCAGGCTGGTAGGGGCTAAAGTTAGCAGGCTGGTAGGGGCTAACTTTAGCAGGCTGGTAGAGGTTAACTTTAGCAGGCTGGTAGGGGCTAACGTTAGCAGGCTGGTAGGGGCTAACGTTAGCAGGCTGGTAGGGGCTAACGTTAGCAGGCTAGTAGGGGCTAACGTTAGCAGGCTAGTAGGGGCTAACGTTAGCAGGCTAGTAGGGGCTAACGTTAGCAGGCTGGTAGGGGGGCTAACGTTAGCAGGCTAGTAGGGGCTAACGTTAGCAGGCTGGTAGGGCTAACGTTAGCAGGCTAGTAGGGGCTAACGTTAGCAGGCTGGTAGGGGCTAACGTTAGCAGGCTGGTAGGGGCTAACGTTAGCAGGCTGGTAGGGGCTAACGTTAGCAGGCTGGTAGGGGCTAACGTTAGCAGGCTGGTAGGGGCTAACGTTAGCAGGCTGGTAGGGGCTAACGTTAGCAGGCTGGTAGGGGCTAACGTTAGCAGGGCCAACGTTAGCAGGCTGGTAGGGGCTAACGTTAGCAGGCTGGTAGGGGCTAACGTTAGCAGGCTGGTAGGGGCTAACGTTAGCAGGCTGGTAGGGGCTAACGTTAGCAGGCTGGTAGGGCCAACGCTAACGTTGGCAGGCTGGTAGGGGCTAACGTTAGCAGGCTGGTAGGGCTAAAGTTAGCAGGCTGGTAGGGGCTAACTTTAGCAGGCTGGTAGAGGTTAACTTTAGCAGGCTGGTAGGGGCTAACGTTAGCAGGCTGGTAGGGGCTAACGTTAGCAGGCTGGTAGGGGCTAACGTAGACAGAATAACCTCTCAGGCTCTGGACCCTAGACAGAACAACCTCTCAGAACCTAGACAGAACAACCTCTCAGGACCTAGACAGAACAACCTCTCAGACCTTAGACAGAACAACCTCTCAGGACCTAGACAGAACAACCTCTCAGGACCTAGACAGAACAACCTCTCAGACCCTAGACAGAACAACCTCTCAGGACCTAGACAGAACAACCTCTCAGACCTTAGACAGAACAACCTCTCAGACCCTAGACAGAACAACCTCTCAGGCTCTGGACTCTAGACAGAACAACCTCTCAGGCTATGGACAGAACAACCTCTCAGACTCTAGACAGAACAACCTCTCAGACCCTAGACAGAACAACCTCTCAGGCTCTGGACTCTAGACAGAACAACCTCTCAGGCTCTGGACTCTAGACAGAACAACCTCTCAGACTCTAGACAGAACAACCTCTCAGGCTCTGGACTCTAGACAGAACAACCTCTCAGGCTCTGGACTCTAGACAGAACAACCTCTCAGGCTCTGGACTCTAGACAGAACAACCTCTCAGACTCTGGACTCTAGACAGAACAACCTCTCAGACTCTAGACAGAACAACCTCTCAGACTCTAGACAGAACAACCTCTCAGGCTCTGGACTCTAGACAGAACAACCTCTCAGACCCTAGACAGAACAACCTCTCAGGCTCTCAGACAGAACAACCTCTCAGAACCTAGACAGAACAACCTCTCAGGTTCTAGACAGAACAACCTCTCAGGTTCTGGACAGAACAACCTCTCAGAACCTAGACAGAACAACCTCTCAGACCCTAGACAGAACAACCCCTCAGGTTCTGGACAGAACAACCTCTCAGGCTCTCTGCCTAGACAGAACAACCTCTCAGACCCTAGACAGAACAACCTCTCAGACCCTAGACAGAACAACCTCTCAGGCTCTGGACTCTAGACAGAACAACCTCTCAGGCTCTGGACTCTAGACAGAACAACCTCTCAGACCCTAGACAGAATAACCTGTCAGGTTCTAGACAGAACAACCCCTCAGACTCTAGACAGAACAACCTCTCAGGCTCTGGACTCTAGACAGAACAACCTCTCAGACCCTAGACAGAACAACCTCTCAGGTTCTAGACAGAACAACCTCTCATGCTCTGGACCCTAGACAGAACAACCTCTCAGACCCTAGACAGAACACCTCAGGCTCTCAGGCTCTGACAGAACACCCTCTCAGGCTCTCTAGACAGAACAACCTCTCAGGCTCTGGACCTAGACAGAACAACCTCTCAGGCTCTGGACTCTAGACAGAACAACCTCTCAGGCTCTGGACTCTAGACAGAACAACCTCTCAGGCTCTGGACTCTAGACAGAACAACCTCTCAGGCTCTGGACTCTAGACAGAACAACCTCTCAGGCTCTGGACTCTAGACAGAACAACCTCTCAGACCCTAGACAGAACAACCTCTCAGACCCTAGACAGAACAACCTCTCAGGCTCTGGACTCTAGACAGAACAACCTCTCAGACCCTAGACAGAACAACCTCTCAGGCTCTGGACAGAACAACCTCTCAGAACCTAGACAGAACAACCTCTCAGAACCTAGACAGAACAACCTCTCAGGTTCTGGACAGAACAACCTCTCAGAACCTAGACAGAACAACCTCTCAGGTTCTGGACAGAACAACCTCTCAGAACCTAGACAGAACAACCCCTCAGGTTCTGGACAGAACACCCTCTCAGGCTCTGGACTCTAGACAGAACAACCTCTCAGGCTCTGGACTCTAGACAGAACAACCTCTCAGGCTCTGGACTCTAGACAGAACAACCTCTCAGACTCTGGACTCTAGACAGAACAACCTCTCAGACCCTAGACAGAACAACCTCTCAGGCTCTGGACAGAACAACCTCTCAGAACCTAGACAGAACAACCTCTCAGGCTCTGGACAGAACAACCTCTCAGAACCTAGACAGAACAACCTCTCAGAACCTAGACAGAACAACCTCTCAGACCCTAGACAGAACAACCTCTCAGACCCTAGACAGAACAACCTCTCAGGCTCTGGACAGAACAACCTCTCAGAACCTAGACAGAACAACCTCTCAGAACCTAGACAGAACAACCTCTCAGGTTCTGGACAGAACAACCTCTCAGAACCTAGACAGAACAACCTCTCAGGTTCTGGACAGAACAACCTCTCAGGCTCTGGACTCTAGACAGAACAACCTTTCAGGCTCTGGACTCTAGACAGAACAACCTCTCAGGCTCTGGACTCTAGACAGAACAACCTCTCAGACAGGTATATTTACACATTTTATTTTATTTAATGTTTGTTGGTTATATATTTTATTTAATATGTTTTACATTCACAACGTTTATATTGACATGAACCCTGAAGAATAAAGACCGAATGTGATCACTGGTAGGTTCCTCATCTCGATCCGCGGTAGAACACTGACGGAAAGGCAAGGATCATGTCATGCATCGGGTCATAGCTGTTACACAGGTGATGTCACGGGAGTGTGTCAGTCGGCATGTATGAGAGTCTGAGGTTCTGTTCGCGTCGTCTCCCAGGCAGAGCAGGGAGCCGATCAGAGGTTCTGTTCACCTCGTCTCCCGGGCAGAGCAGGGAGCCGATCAGAGGTTCACGTTGTCTCCCGGGCAGAGCAAGGAGCCGATCAGAGGTTCTGTTCACGTTGTCTCCCGGGCAGAGCAGGGAGCCGATCAGAGGTTCTGTTCACGTTGTCTCCCGGGCAGAGCAGGGAGCCGATCAGAGGTTCTGTTCACCTCGTCTCCCAGGCAGAGCAGGGAGCCGATCAGAGGTTCTGTTCACCTCGTCTCCCAGGCAGAGCAGGGAGCCGATCAGAGGTTCTGTTCACGTTGTCTCCCGGGCAGAGCAGAGAGCCGATCAGAGGTTCTGTTCACGTTGTCTCCCGGGCAGAGCAAGGAGCCGATCAGAGGTTCTGTTCACGTTGTCTCCCGGGCAGAGCAGGGAGCCGATCAGAGGTTCTGTTCACGTTGTCTCCCGGGCAGAGCAAGGAGCCGATCAGAGGTTCTGTTCACGTTGTCTCCCGGGCAGAGCAGGGAGCCGATCAGAGGTTCTGTTCACGTTGTCTCCCGGGCAGAGCAGGGAGCCGATCAGAGGTTCTGTTCACCTCGTCTCCCGGGCAGAGCAGGGAGCCGATCAGAGGTTCTGTTCACGTCGTCTCCCGGGCAGAGCAGGGAGCCCAGCAGTATAGACGAGGAGGACCAGGAGGTGAATCAGGACAACATCCTGGAAACAGCAGAGAGCTGGGGAGTGTGGCAGGCCGGAGGGGTCAGAGGTCAGGCTGGAGTTCAGTATCCTGTCAGTCTGGAGGGACTCCTTTTCGCTGAGGCCTTTTCTGGGCTCTGTGTGTGTGTGTGTGTGTGTGTGTGTGTGTGTGTGTGTGTGTGTGTGTGTGTGTGTGTGTGTGTGTTCAATACCCTGTGGTGATGTTGGTGAGTGTGTGTGTGTTTGAGCCCGGTGCAGTGAAGCTATAGGCAGCGTAGGCCACAGCTGATCCCAACATCAACCCTGTCATGTACGATACAGTCATAGTGTTACCTAGAGAGAGGAGAGGGGAGGGAGGGAGGGAGGGAGGGAGGGAGGGAGGGAGGGAGGAGAGGAAGGGAGGGAGGGAGGAGAGGAGAGGGAGGAGGAGGGGGGGAGAGGAGAGGAGGGAGGAGGGGGAGAGGAGAGGGAGAGGAGAGGAGAGGGAGAGGAGAGGAGAGGAGAGGAGAGGAGGAGGGAGGGAGGGAGGGAGGGAGGGAGGGAGGGAGGGAGGGGAGATTATTATACAGTATATAGACCTCATTACCCTCCACCTCATTACCCCTCTACCTCACCACCCCTCCACCCCATCACCCCTCTACCTCACCACCCCTCTACCTCACCACCCCTCTACCTCACCACCCCTCTTCCCCACCACCCCTCTACCTCATCACCCCTCTACATCACCACCCTCTACCTCACCACCCCTCTACCTCACCACCTCTCTACCCCACCACCCCTCTACCCTTCCACCCCTCTACCTCGTCACCCCTCTACCTCACCACCCCTCTACCTCATCACCCTCTCCCCTACCACCCCTCTACCTCACCACCTCTCTACCCCACCACCCCTTTACCTCATCACCCCTCTACCCCTCCACCCCTCTACCTCACCACCCTCTACCTCATCACCCCTCTAACCTTCCACCCCTCTACCCTTCCACCCCTCTACCTCATCACCCCTCTACCCCACCACCCCTCTACCTCACCACCCCTCTACCTCACCACCCTCTACCCCACCACCTCTCTACCTCACCACCCCTCTACCTCATCACCCCTCTACCTCATCACCCCTCTACCTCATCACCCCTCTACCTCACCACCCTCTACCTCACCACCCCTCTACCCCACCACCCCTCTACCCTTCCACCCCTCTACCGCACCACCCCTCTACCGCACCACCTCTCTACCTCATCACCCCTCACCTGCTAGTTCTCTCTGTTCCAGCGGGACCTTCCCAGCAGCCTGTATCATGGGGACTGATCCAAAGTAACCGTTGGTTACGCCCATGAGGAGAGAAAAGAGACAGGGCCAGGCGGGGTGGGAGAGGGTTGGGGTGGAGGAGGGGTACACACACATCACCAACAGAGGGATGAAGACCACCCGCAGGCAGGAGAAGAGGAGCAGGTGACCCCCCGTCCACTCATAGGGCAACGCAGCCAGGATCTGGAAAGGGCAGATGGCTTAGTGAGGCAACATCTGTATATCTATATCTATCTATCCATCCATCCATCCATCTACCTACCCACCCATCCATCCATCCATCCATCCATCTACCCATCCATCATCCATCCATCCATCTACCCACCCATCCATCCATCCATCATCCATCTACCTACCCACCCATCCATCCATCCATCTACCCATCCATCCATCCATCTACCCATCCATCCATCATCTATCCATCCATCAATCTACATTCCTACCATCCATCTATCTACATTCCTACCATCCATCCATCATCCATCCATTTATCCATCATCCATCCATCTACATTCCTACCATCCATCCATCTACATTCCTACCATCCATCCATCCATCCATCTATCTACATTCCCACCATCATCCATCCATCAATCTACATTCCTACCATCCATCCATCCATCTATCTACATTCCCACCATCCATCCATCCATCCATCTACATTCCTACCACCCATCCATCCATCTACATTCCTACCATCCATCCAACCATCATCCATATATCTACATTCCTACCATCCATCCATCAATCAATCTACATTCCTACCATCCATCCATCAATCAATCTACATTCCTACCATCCATCCATCCATCTATCTACATTCCCACCATCATCCATCCATCAATCTAGATTCCTACCATCCATCCATCTATCTACATTCCCACCATCCATCCATCCATCCATCCATCTACATTCCTACCATCCATCCATCCATCTACATTCCTACCATCCATCCAACCATCATCCATATATCTACATTCCTACCATCCATCCATCAATCAATCTACATTCCTACCATCCATCCATCAATCAATCTACATTCCTACCATCCATCCATCCATCAATCTACATTCCTACCATCCATCCATCAATCTACATTCCTACCATCCATTCATCCATCCATACCATCCATCCAGCCGTTCCAAACCTCTCCTCGGCGACCCCCAGCCATTCCAAACCTCTCCTCAGGGACCCCCAACCATTCCAAACCTCTCCTCGGGGACCCCCAGCCATTCTAAACCTCTCCTCAGGGACCCCCAACCATTCCAAACCTCTCCTCAGGGACCCCCAGCCGTTCCAAACCTCTCCTCGGCGACCCCCAGCCATTCCAAACCTCTCCTTCTCCCCAAGGAGAGGTTTGGAACGGATGGGGGGCAAGGAGAGGTTTGGAACGGCTGGGGGTCCCCGAGGAGAGGTTTGGAACGGATGGGGGGCAAGGAGAGGTTTGGAACGGCTGGGGGTCCCCGAGGAGAGGTTTGGAATGGTTGAGGGTCCCCAAGGAGAGGTTTGGAACGGCTGGGGGTCCCCGAGGAGAGGTTTGGAACGGCTGGGGGTCCCCAAGGAGAGGTTTGGAACGGCTGGGGGTCCCCGAGGAGAGGTTTGAGATTACTGGACAAGTAAACTGACCTTGCCTACGAAGTCGGCCATGTTGAATGTGGCCATGATGAGTATAGGTAGCCACTCCCCCAGGGTTGGGTTGCGTATCTCTGATTCCAGACCAGGAAACAGACACAGAGTGATGCTATAGGTCACTGCTATAGACAACATGTAGGCCCAGATCACTCTGGCAACGATGTACCTGTGAAGAAACATATCTGAAGGGGGAGAAGATGAGGAGGGAGGGGGATAAGGGAGAAGAGGGGGAGAGGGAGGGAGGGTGGAGAAGGGGAGGGGAGGAGAGGGAGGGGGAGAAGGGAGTGGAGGGGGATGAGGGAGAGGGGAGGAGATGGGAGAAGGGAAAAAGGAGGGGGTGAGAAGAGAAGAGAGGGGGAACGAGGGA
>NW_024609514.1:22500-32500 GCF_018296145.1 Oncorhynchus tshawytscha
CACACTGGTATTCTAAAGCCCTGGGAAAGGATTCACACTGGTATTCTAAAGCCCTGGGATAAGGATTCACACTGGTAAAGCCCTGGGAAAGGATTCACACTGGTATTCTAAAGCCCTGGGATAAGGATTCACACTGGTATTCTAAAGCCCTGGGGCCCTGATTCACATTCTAAAGCCCTGGGCTAAGGATTCACACTGATATTCTAAAGCCCTGGGCTAAGGATTCACACTGATATTCTAAAGCCCTGGGCGGACAAACACACTCTCGACCAACATTCTATCTCTGCCACGGGACCAATGATATAAGCAATAAGGCATAAAAAAAAAAACATGATCTGCTCTTGCTAGCATTTGACAGCCTAGCATTTGATAGCCTAGCATTTGATTTCCAACAGTGATGGTTTGTATAAACCTTGCTGTCTGCCTGTCAGACCGCGGAAAACAATGTTTATCACTTTTGAAAATGCCATCTCTTTCCCCCTGTACAGAGAATTCTGTGTACCGACGAGACGTAAACTTTTCTGACCCAGAGGCAAAATCATGCACCAATTATTATTATAATGGATTGAAATGAAACGTCAATAGAGAAGCTATGAAAACAGATTAAGACGGGGAGCGTTTGTGGTCCTTTTCAGATGTAAGAATTTGTGGCTAGAGTTGGCTAGCTGAGCGAGAAGACGTTAGCTTGCATAGCAACCGTTAGCCGTAGCAACGTTTTTGTTAGCCATAGCAACCGTTAGCCGTAGCAACCGTTTTTGTTAGCCATAGCAACCGTTAGCCGTAGCAACCGTTTTTGTTAGCCATAGCAACCGTTAGCCATAGCAACCGTTAGCCGTAGCAACCATTTTTGTTAGCCATAGCAACCGTTAGCCATAGCAGCCAAAGTTTTTGATTTCGTTATTTTCTTTCCCGTCAGGTTTTTCGGGAAGGATGAAATTGTATGAATTGTCCTTGTTAAAATAGAGTGAAGCACGCAGCACAGGCATATGCAAATTAAGTGAAAATGCAGCTTTTGTGATTGGCACAGTGGAAATTATATGCGTTTCCACCCTCAAAGTCTGTGCTAATCCTGCTCGGGAGCAGGCCAACTATAAGAGCCTCCTTATCCCAGGGCTATAAGAGCCTCCTTATCCCAGGGCTAAGAGCCTCCTTCGCCCAGGGCTATAAGAGCCTCCTTATCCCAGGGCTAAGAGCCTCCTTATCCCAGGGCTAAGAGCCTCCTTCGCCCAGGGCTAAGAGCCTCCTTATCCCAGCGCTAAGAGCCTCCTTCACCCAGGGCTAAGAGCCTCCTTATCCCAGCGCTAAGAGCCTCCTTCACCCAGGGCTAAGAGCCTCCTTCACCCAGGGCTAAGAGCCTCCTTATCCCAGGGCTAAGAGCCTCCTTATCCCAGGGCTAAGAGCCTCCTTCGCCCAGGGCTAAGAGCCTCCTTATCCCAGGGCTAAGAGCCTCCTTATCCCAGGGCTAAGAGCCTCCTTATCCCAGGGCTAAGAGCCTCCTTATCCCAGGGCTAAGAGCCTCCTTATCCCAGGGCTAAGAGCCTCCTTCACCCAGGGCTAAGAGCCTCCTTATCCCAGGGCCAGAGCCTCCTTATCCCAGGGCTAAGAGCCTCCTTATCCCAGGGATAAGAGCCTCCTTATCCCAGGGCTAAGAGCCTCCTTCCCCCAGGGCTATAAGAGCCCCTCCCCCAGGGCTATAAGAGCCTCCTCCCCCAGGGCTATAAGAGCCTCCTTCCCCCAGGGCTATAAGAGCCTCCTTCCCCCAGGGCTATAAGGGCCTCCTCCCCCAGGGTTATAAGAGCCTCCTCCCCAGGGCTATAAGAGCCTCCTTCCCCCAGGGCTATAAGAGCCTCCACCCCCAGGGCTCAGGGCCCCCCCCCAGGGCTATAAGAGCCTCCTCCCCCAGGGCTCAGAGCCTCCTTACCCCCAGGGCTAAGAGCCTCCTTCCCCAGGGCTATAAGAGCCTCCTTCCCCAGGGCTAAGAGCCTCCTTCCCCCAGGGCTAAGAGCCTCCTCCCCAGGGCTATAAGAGCCTCCTCCCCAGGGCTAAGAGCCTCCTTATCCCAGCGCTAAGAGCCTCCACCCCCAGGGCTAAGAGCCTCCTTATCCCAGGGCTAAGAGCCTCCTTATCCCAGGGCTATAAGAGCCTCCTTATCCCAGGGCTAAGAGCCTCCTTCCCCAGGGCTAAGAGCCTCCTTATCCCAGGGGTCAGAGCCTCCTTATCCCAGGGCTAAGAGCCTCCTTCCCCAGGGATAAGAGCCTCCTTCCCCAGGGCTAAGAGCCTCCTCCCCCAGGGCTATAAGAGCCCCTCCCCCAGGGCTATAAGAGCCTCCTCCCCCAGGGCTATAAGAGCCTCCTCCCCCAGGGCTATAAGAGCCTCCTTCCCCCAGGGCTATAAGGGCCTCCTCCCCAGGGTTATAAGAGCCTCCTCCCCCAGGGCTATAAGAGCCTTCCCCCAGGGCTATAAGAGCCTCCACCCCCAGGGCTCAGGGCCTCCCCCAGGGCTATAATAGCCTCCTCCCCCAGGGCTCAGAGCCTCCTCCCCTAGGGCTATAAGAGCCTCCTTATCCCAGCGCTAAGAGCCTCCTTCACCCAGGGCTAAGAGCCTCCTTATCCCAGCGCTAAGAGCCTCCTTCACCCAGGGCTAAGAGCCTCCTTCACCCAGGGCTAAGAGCCTCCTTATCCCAGGGCTAAGAGCCTCCTTATCCCAGGGCTAAGAGCCTCCTTCGCCCAGGGCTAAGAGCCTCCTTATCCCAGCGCTAAGAGCCTCCTTATCCCAGGGCTAAGAGCCTCCTTATCCCAGGGCTAAGAGCCTCCTTATCCCAGCGCTAAGAGCCTCCTTATCCCAGGGCTAAGAGCCTCCTTCACCCAGGGCTAAGAGCCTCCTTATCCCAGGGGTCAGAGCCTCCTTATCCCAGGGCTAAGAGCCTCCTTCGCCCAGGGATAAGAGCCTCCTTATCCCAGGGCTAAGAGCCTCCTCCCCCAGGGCTATAAGAGCCCCCTCCCCCAGGGCTATAAGAGCCTCCTCCCCCAGGGCTATAAGAGCCTCCTCCCCCAGGGCTATAAGAGCCTCCTTCCCCCAGGGCTATAAGGGCCTCCTCCCCCAGGGTTATAAGAGCCTCCTCCCCCAGGGCTATAAGAGCCTCCTTCCCCCAGGGCTATAAGAGCCTCCACCCCCAGGGCTCAGGGCCTCCCCCAGGGCTATAATAGCCTCCTCCCCAGGGCTCAGAGCCTCCTCCCCTCAGGGCTAAATAAGAGCCTCCTCCCTAGGGCTATAAGAGCCTCCTCCCCCAGGGCCAGAGCCTCCTCCCCCAGGGCTATAAGAGCCTCCTCCCCAGGGCTCAGAGCCTCCTTCACCCAGGGCTATAAGAGCCTCCTCCCCCAGGGCTATAAGAGCCTCCTCCCCCAGGGCTATAAGGGCCTCCTCCCCCTGGCTATAAGAGCCTCCTTCCCCCAGGGCTATAAGAGCCTCCTCCCCAGGGCTCAGAGCCTCCTTCCCCCAGGGATATAAGAGCCTCCTTCGCCCAGGGCTATAAGGGCCTCCTCCCCCAGGGCTATAAGGGCCTCCTCCCCCAGGGGTCAGAGCCTCCTCCCCCAGGGCTATAAGAGCCTCCTTATCCTAGGGCTATAGGGGGCCTCCTCCCCCAGGGCTATAAGGGCCTCCTCCCCCAGGGGTCAGAGCCTCCTCCCCCATGGCTATAAGAGCCTCCTGCCCAGGGTGGAGAGATTCCTTCCCCCAGGGCTATAAGAGCCTCCACCCCAGGGTTTACTCAGGCCCCCAGGTAACCTGGTCCCCCAGGGGAGGAGGGCTTAAGAGCCTTTACCCAGTGGTAATAACAGGTAACCTTCACCCAGGGCTAAGAGCCTGGTTTATCCCAGTGGTAATAACAGGTAGCCTGGGGACCCAGGGCTGGTCCTTACCAGGGTAAGCCTCCTTATCCCAGGGCTAACCTGGTCCCAGGGGGAAGAGGCCCAGGGCTAAAGAGCCTCCTTATCCCAGCGCTAAGAGCCTGGTAATATCCCAGGTAAGGCCTGGGGGGATCCCAGGGCTAAGAGCCTGGTGGGGGAGGATTGGTTTACTGTGTGGTCAAACAGCCTTATCCCAGCTGCTAAGAGCCTCCTTATCCCAGGGCTAATAACAGGTAACCTTCACCCAGGGCTAAGAGCCTCCTTATCCCAGGGGTCAGGAGCCTGGTTTCCCAGGGTAATAACAGGTAACCTGGTGGGCCCAGGGATAAGGTCCTCCCCCAGGGGTAATAACAGGTAACCTGGTGGGCTAGGAAGAGGTTGGTTCCCCAGGGCTAATAAGAGCCTCCTTCCCCCAGGGCTATAAGGGCCTCCTCCCCCAGGGTAATAAGAGCCTAACCTCCCCCCAGGGCTTAAGAGCCTACTGTGTGGTAATAAGAGGTAACCTGGTGGGGAGGAGGGGCCTCCCCCTGTGTGGTAATAACAGGTAACCTCCCCAGGGGAGGAGGCCTGGTTCCCCTGTGGGTAATAACAGGTAACCTGGTGGGGAGGGCTATAAGAGCCTCCTCCCCCAGGGCTGTGGGCTAATAACAGGTAACCTGGTGGGGGCTCAGAGGTTGGTTTCCCAGGGCTAATAACAGGTAACCTCCCCAGGGGGATAAGAGTTGGTCCCCCTGTGGCTAATAACAGGTAACCTGGTGGGAGGAAGAGGTTGGTTTCCCCCAGGGTAATAACAGGTAACCTGGTGGGGGGGAGGGCTCAGAGCCTCCTTCCCCCAGGGATAATAACAGGTAACCTGGTGGGGGGGAGGAGGGCCTTTACTGTGGGTAATAACAGGTAACCTGGTGGGGGGTCAGGGTTGGTTCCCCTGTGGCTAATAAGAGGTAACCTAGGGCTATAAGGGCCTCCTCCCCCAGGGCTATAAGGGCCTCCTCCCCAGGGTTCAGAGCCTCCTCCCCCATGGTATAAGAGTAACCTGGTGGGGGACTATAAGAGCCTCCTCCCCCAGGGCTATAAAAGCCTCCTGGTGGGGGGTCAGAGGGCCTCCTTATCCCAGGGCTATAAGAGCCTCCTAACCCCCAGGGCTATAAGAGCCTCCTTATCCTGTGGGTATAACAGGTAACCTCCCCCAGGGCTATGAGAGCCTCCTTATCCCAGGGCTATAACAGGTAACCTGGTCCCAGGGCTAAGAGCCTGGTTTACTAAGGTGCAGGTGAATAACAGGATACATACAGACAGGTGTAATAACAGGGGGGTTAAATAACCAGGATGTCACATGTACCACTCAGTTACTAAACAGGTTAAATAACCAGGATGTCACATGTACCACTCAGTTGACTAAACTAAGGTTTATTAAATGGTTGTCACTAGAAGGTAACCTTATTATCATATCATAAAGTTTACATTGTCAATTTAAATATTTCCAGAGAGGGTAACCGGACAGGGGAAGGGAAGGGTGGTACCTGTACATAGGGTTGGTTTACTGTGTGGTAAGGTAACCCCAACAGAGAAGAGGTTGGATGTAAGCCTGTCTGGTGGTGAAGGATTCCAACCACACATCAAACCTGGCTGGGGAACACCAGCGGACTCAGAGCAAACAGGTAACCTGGTGGGGGAGGAGGGTTGGTTTACTGTGTGGTAATAACAGGTAACCTGGTGGGGGGGAGGAGGGTTGGTTTACTGTGTGGTAATAACAGGTAACCTGGTGGGGGAGGAGGGTTGGTTTACTGTGTGGTAATAACAGGTAACCTGGTGGGGGGAGGAGGGTTGGTTTACTGTGTGGTAATAACAGGTAACCTGGTGGGGGAGGAGGGTTGGTTTACTGTGTGGTAATAACAGGTAACCTGGTGGGGGGGAGGAGGGTTGGTTTACTGTGTGGTAATAACAGGTAACCTGGTGGGGGAGGAGGGTTGGTTTACTGTGTGGTAATAACAGGTAACCTGGTGGGGAGGAGGGTTGGTTTACTGTGTGGTAATAACAGGTAACCTGGTGGGGGGAGGAGGGTTGGTTTACTGTGTGGTAATAACAGGTAACCTGGTGGGGGGGAGGAGGGTTGGTTTACTGTGTGGTAATAACAGGTAACCTGGTGGGGGAGGAGGGTTGGTTTACTGTGTGGTAATAACAGGTAACCTGGTGGGGGAGGAGGGTTGGTTTACTGTGTGGTAATAACAGGTAACCTGGTGGGGAGGAGGGTTGGTTTACTGTGTGGTAATAACAGGTAACCTGGTGGGGGAGGAGGGTTGGTTTACTGTGTGGTAATAACAGGTAACCTGGTGGGGGGAGGAGGGTTGGTTTACTGTGTGGTAATAACAGGTAACCTGGTGGGGGAGGAGGGTTGGTTTACTGTGTGGTAATAACAGGTAACCTGGTGGGGGAGGAGGGTTGGTTTACTGTGTGGTAATAACAGGTAACCTGGTGGGGAGGAGGGTTGGTTTACTGTGTGGTAATAACAGGTAACCTGGTGGGGGAGGAGGGTTGGTTTACTGTGTGGTAATAACAGGTAACCTGGTGGGGGAGGAGGGTTGGCTCACTGTGTGGTAATAACAGGTAACTCACCCACAGTGATTTGTGTGTGTAGACTGATTCTCTCCTGTGTGTGTGTGTGTGTGTGTGTTAACTCACCCACGGTGATTTGTGTGTGTAGACTGATCCTCTCCTGTGTGTGTGTGTGTGTGTGTGGTAACTCACCCACGGTGATCCGTGTGTGTAGACTGATCCTCTCCATCAGGATGTTGTTTAGTATGACTGCGACCAGAGCCACCACGATATACACCAGACTCATATCAAACACTATGGAGGATCCTACACACACACACACACACACACACACACACACACACACACACACACACACACACACACACACACAGAGAGAGAAAGTGTGAGAAAAGCACATTACCCCCCATGGAAGACCAGAACAATACAACCAGCATTATAACACTGGGGTCGTCTGGTGGTCCAGACTGCTGTCTCTACAACAGCATTATAACACTGGGGTCATCTGGTGGTCCAGACTGCTGTCTCTACAACAGCATTATAACACTGGGGTCGTCTGGTGGTCCAGACTGCTGTCTCTACAACAGCATTATAACACTGGGGTCGTCTGGTGGTCCAGACTGCTGTCTCTACAACAGCATTATAACACTGGGGTCGTCTGGTGGTCCAGACTGCTGTCTCTACAACAGCATTATAACACTGGGGTCGTCTCTGGTGGTGACTGTGTGTGTGTGTGTGTGTGTGTAACACTGGTGTGTGTCTGTGGTGTGTGTGTGTGTGTGTGTCTGTGTCTGTCTGTGTGTGTGTGTTACCCTGGAACTTGTGGTGAAGGTAATCCACGTCGGTGATGAA
Organism: Oncorhynchus tshawytscha; assembly: GCF_018296145.1. Lineage (NCBI taxonomy): Eukaryota > Metazoa > Chordata > Actinopteri > Salmoniformes > Salmonidae > Oncorhynchus > Oncorhynchus tshawytscha. The sequence continues at coordinate 29,811 of NW_024609514.1, forward strand.
GCTGTTGTAGGGAAGCAGGAAGCCCACGCCAGCCAATAGCATCGCAAAGTAGATACCATGGTAACGGTCATCAGGGACTGGCTCCTCAAAGGCTGGCGGAGAGAGAGGAAGAGGGGGAGAGAGAGAGGGGGAGAGAGGTTGGTCTCTGGGGGAGAGTGTAAGAAGGGGAGAGAGGAAGTGGGGGGGAGAGGAAGTGGGGGAGAGATACAGAGAGAGACCTGTGGGAGAGAGAGAGAGGTGGGTGAGTCTGGGTGAGAGAGAGAGGGTAACCTGGAAGAGGGACTTGAGGAAGAGGGGGAGAGAGAGAGGGGGAGAGAGGAAGAGGAAGCCCTGGGGGGGAGGAGAGAGAGGGGGAGAGAGGAAGAGAGATAGATGGAAGGATCAGGGAGAGGAGAGGGGGAGAGAGAGGGGGAGAGAGGAAGAGGGGGGAGAGAGAGAGGGGGAGAGATACAGAGAGATAGTGAGAGAGAGGGGGAGAGATACAGAGAGAGAGTGAGAGAGAGGGGGGAGAGATACAGGAGAGAGAGAGAGAGAGAGGAAGAGGGCGGAGAGAGGAAGGGGGAGAGATACAGAGAGAGGGGGAGAGAGGGGGGAGAGAGAGAGGGGGAGAGAGAGAGGGGGAGAGAGGAAGAGGGGGAGAGAGGAAGAGGGGGAGAGAGGAGAGAGTGAGAGAGAGGGGGAGAGATACAGAGAGAGAGAGAGGGGGAGAGAGAGGGGGGAGAGATACAGAGAGAGAGTGAGAGAGAGGGGAGAGAGAGAGATGTTATCGAAGGAGCAGGGAAATGATTGTGTTAATATCTAACTAAATGCTTGTGTTTCTAGCTCCAACAGTCAGTAATATATAATGCTTGTGAGCTCCATCAGTACAGTAATATCTAATGCTTGTGGGAGAGCTCCAACAGTAATATATAATGCTTGTGTTTCTAGTTAACAGTAATATATAATGCTTGTGTTTCTAGTTAACAGTAATATATAATGCTTGTGTTTCTAGCTACAACAGTAATATATAATGCTTGTGTTTCTAGCTCCAACAGTAATATCTAATGCTTGTGTTCTAGCTCCAACAGTAATATATAATGCTTGTGTTTCTAGTAACAACAGTAATATATAATGCTTGTGTTTCTAGCTCCAACAGTAATATATAATGCTTGTGTTTCTAGCTAACAGTAATATATAATGCTTGTGTTTCTAGCTCCAACAGTACAGTAATATATAATGCTTGTGTTTCTAGCTCCAACAGTACAGTAATATATAATGCTTGTGTTTCTAGCTCCAACAGTACAGTAATATATAATGCTTGTGTTTCTAGCTCCAACAGTCAGTAATATATAATGCTTGTGTTTCTAGCTCCAACAGTAATATATAATGCTTGTGTTTCTAGCTCCAACAGTAATATATAATGCTTGTGTTTCTAGCTGTGTTTCAGTACAGTAATATATAATGCTTGTGTTTCTAGCTCCAACAGTCAGTAATATATAATGCTTGTGTTTCTAGCTCCAGTACAGTAATATATAATGCTTGTGTTTCTAGCTCCAAACAGTAATATATAATGCTTGTGTTTCTAGCTCCAACAGTACAGTAATATATAATGCTTGTGTTTCTAGCTCCAACAGTACAGTAATATATAATGCTTGTGTTTCTAGCTCCAACAGTACAGTAATATATAATGCTTGTGTTTCTAGTTAACAGTAATATATAATGCTTGTGTTTCTAGCTCCAACACAGTAATATATAATGCTTGTGTTTCTAGCTCCAACAGTCAGTAATATATAATGCTTGTGTTTCTAGCTCCAACAGTCAGTAATATATAATGCTTGTGTTTCTAGCTCCAACACAGTAATATATAATGCTTGTGTTTCTAGCTCCAACAGTAATATATAATGCTTGTGTTTCTAGCTCCAAAGTCAGTAATATATAATGCTTGTGTTTCTAGCTCCAACAGTACAGTAATATATAATGCTTGTGTTTCTAGCTCCAACACAGTAATATATAATGCTTGTGTTTCTAGCTCCAACAGTACAGTAATATATAATGCTTGTGTTTCTAGCTCCAACAGTACAGTAATATATAATGCTTGTGTTTCTAGCTCCAACAGTACAGTAATATATAATGCTTGTGTTTCTAGCTCCAACAGTACAGTAATATATAATGCTTGTGTTTCTAGCTCCAACAGTACAGTAATATATAATGCTTGTGTTTCTAGCTCCAACAGTCAGTAATATATAATGCTTGTGTTTCTAGCTCCAACACAGTAATATATAATGCTTGTGTTTCTAGCTCCAACAGTAATATATAATGCTTGTGTTTCTAGCTCCAACAGTAATATATAATGCTTGTGTTTCTAGCTCCAACAGTCAGTAATATATAATGCTTGTGTTTCTAGCTCCAACAGTACAGTAATATATAATGCTTGTGTTTCTAGCTCCAACACAGTAATATATAATGCTTGTGTTTCTAGCTCCAACAGTAATATATAATGCTTGTGTTTCTAGCTCCAACAGTAATATATAATGCTTGTGTTTCTAGCTCCAACAGTAATATATAATGCTTGTGTTTCTAGCTCCAACACAGTAATATATAATGCTTGTGTTTCTAGCTCCAACAGTAATATATAATGCTTGTGTTTCTAGCTCCAACAGTAATATATAATGCTTGTGTTTCTAGCTCAACAACAGTAATATATAATGCTT
>NW_024609514.1:42500-45000 GCF_018296145.1 Oncorhynchus tshawytscha
TAATCACCTCACAGAAACATCTACTGCAGTGACCATAATCATCCTCACAGAAACATCTACTGCAGTAACCATAATCACCTCACAGAAACATCTCCTACTAGATCTACTGCAGTAACCATAATCACCTCACAGAAACATCTACTGCAGTAACCATAATCACCTCACAGAAACATCTACTGCAGTAACCATAATCACCTCACAGAAACATCTCCTACTAGATCTACTGCAGTAACCATAATCACCTCACAGAAACATCTACTGCAGTAACCATAATCACCTCACAGAAACATCTACTGCAGTAACCATAATCACCTCACAGAAACATCTACTGCAGTAACCATAATCACCTCACAGAAACATCTACTGCAGTAACCATAATCACCTCACAGAAACATCTACTGCAGTAACCATAATCACCTCACAGAAACATCTACTGCAGTGACCATAATCACCTCACAGAAACATCTACTACTAGATCTACTGCAGTAACCATAATCACCTCACAGAAACATCTACTGCAGTAACCATAATCACCTCACAGAAACATCTACTGCAGTAACCATAATCCCCTCACAGAAACATCTACTGCAGTAACCATAATCACCTCACAGAAACATCTACTGCAGTAACCATAATCACCTCACAGAAACATCTACTGCAGTAACCATAATCACCTCACAGATACATCTACTGCAGTAGCCATAATCACCTCACAGAAACATCTCCTACTAGATCTACTGCAGTAACCATAATCACCTCACAGAAACATCTACTGTAGTAACCATAATCACCTCACAGAAACATCTACTGCAGTAACCATAATCACCTCACAGAAACATCTACTGCAGTAACCATAATCACCTCACAGAAACATCTACTGCAGTAGCCATAATCACCTCACAGAAACATCTCCTACTAGATCTACTGCAGTAACCATAATCACCTCACAGAAACATCTACTGCAGTAACCATAATCACCTCACAGAAACATCTCCTACTAGATCTACTGCAGTAACCATAATCACCTCACAGAAACATCTACTGCAGTAACCATAATCACCTCACAGAAACATCTACTGCAGTAACCATAATCCCCTCACAGAAACATCTACTGCAGTAACCATAATCACCTCACAGAAACATCTACTGCAGTAACCATAATCACCTCACAGAAACATCTACTGCAGTAACCATAATCACCTCACAGAAACATCTCCTACTAGATCTACTGCAGTAACCATAATCACCTCACAGAAACATCTACTGCAGTAACCATAATCACCTCACAGAAACATCTACTGCAGTAACCATAATCACCTCACAGAAACATCTCCTACTAGATCTACTGCAGTAACCATAATCACCTCACAGAAACATCTACTGCAGTAACCATAATCACCTCACAGAAACATCTACTGCAGTAACCATAATCACCTCACAGAAACATCTACTGCAGTAACCATAATCACCTCACAGAAACATCTACTGCAGTAACCATAATCACCTCACAGAAACATCTCCTACTAGATCTACTGCAGTAACCATAATCACCTCACAGAAACATCTACTGCAGTAACCATAATCACCTCACAGAAACATCTACTGGAGTAACCATGATGTGCCGTGAATACTAGCCCAGCAGTGTCAGATATTTACAATGTGCCGTGAATACTATCCTAGCAGCAGTCAGATATTTACAATGTGCCGTGAATACTAGCCTAGCAGCAGTCAGATATTTACAATGTGCCGTGAATACTAGCCCAGCAGTGTCATATATTTACAATGTGCCGTGAATACTAGCCCAGCAGTGTCAGATATTTACAATGTGCCGTGAATACTATCCTAGTAGCAGTCAGATATTTACAATGTGCCGTGAATACTATCCTAGCAGCAGTCAGATATTTACAATGTGCTATGAATACTAGCCCAGCAGTGTCAGATATTTACAATGTGCCGTGAATACTATCCTAGCAGTGTCAGATATTTACAATGTGCCGTGAATACTATCCTAGCAGCAGTCATATATTTACAATGTGCCGTGAATACTATCCTAGCAGTGTCAGATATTTACAATGTGCCGTGAATACTAGCCCAGCAGTGTCAGATATTTACAATGTGCCGTGAATACTAGCCCAGTAGTGTCAGATATTTACAATGTGCCGTGAATACTATCCTAGCAGCAGTCAGATATTTACAATGTGCCGTGAATACTATCCTAGCAGCAGTCAGATATTTACAATGTGCCGTGAATACTAGCCCAGCAGTGTCAGATATTTACAATGTGCCGTGAATACTATCCCAGCAGTGTCAGATATTTACAATGTGCCGTGAATACTATCCTAGCAGCAGTCAGATATTTACAATGTGCTATGAATACTATCTTAGCAGTGTCAGATATTTACAATGTGCCGTGAATACTATCCTAGCAGTGTCAGATATTTACAATGTGCCGTGAATACTATCCTAGCAGCAGTCAGATATTTACAATGTGCCGTGAATA
>NW_024609514.1:52500-65000 GCF_018296145.1 Oncorhynchus tshawytscha
TACACCCTGAGAAACAAACCTGATGTTATTCCCATTATACACCCTGAGAAACAATTCCCATGTAATTCCCATTATACACCCTGAGAAACAAACCTGATGTTATTCCCATTATACACCCTGAGAAACAAACCTGATGTTATTCCCATTATACACCCTGAGAAACAAACCTGATGTTATTCCCATTATACACCCTGAGAAACAAACCTGATGTTATTCCCATTATACACCCTGAGAAACAAACCTGATGTTATTCCCATTATACACCCTGAGAAACAAACCTGATGTTATTCCCATTATACACCCTGAGAAACAAACCTGATGTTATTCCCATTATACACCCTGAGAAACAAACCTGATGTTATTCCCATTATACACCCTGAGAAACAAACCTGATGTTATTCCCATTATACACCCTGAGAAACAAACCTGATGTTATTCCCATTATACACCCTGAGAAACAAACCTGATGTTATTCCCATTATACACCCTGAGAAACAAACCTGATGTTATTCCCATTATACACCCTGAGAAACAAACCTGATGTTATTCCCATTATACACCCTGAGAAACAAACCTGATGTTATTCCCATTATACACCCTGAGAAACAAACCTGATGTTATTCCCATTATACACCCTGAGAAACAAACCTGATGTTATTCCCATTATACACCCTGAGAAACAAACCTGATGTTATTCCCATTATACACACCCTGAGAAACAAACCTGATGTTATTCCCATTATACACCCTGAGAAACAAACCTGATGTTATTCCCATTATACACCCTGAGAAACAAACCTGATGTTATTCCCATTATACACCCTGAGAAACAAACCTGATGTTATTGAGAAACAAACCTGATGTTATTCCCATTATACACCCTGAGAAACAAACCTGATGTTATTCCCATTATACACCCTGAGAAACAAACCTGATGTTATTCCCATTATACACCCTGAGAAACAAACCTGATGTTCTCATTATTGAGAAACAAACCTGATGTTATTCCCATTATACACCCTGAGAAACAAACCTGATGTTATTCCCATTATACACCCTGAGAAACAAACCTGATGTTATTCCCATTATACACCCTGAGAAACAAACCTGATGTTATTCCCATTATACACCCTGAGAAACAAACTTGATGTTATTCCCATTATTCCCCCGGAGAAACAAAACATTCTTCTAAAACTCGTCAGTCTATTCTTGTTCTGAGAAATGAAGGCTATTCCATGTCAGAAATTGCCAAAAAACTGAAGATCTCGTACAAGGCTGTGTACTACTCCTTCACAGAACAGATCAAACTGGCCCTGACCAGAATAGAAAGAGGAGTGGGAGGCCCCGGTGCACAACTGAGCAGGAGGACAAGTACATTAGAGTGTCTAGTCCTCAACTGGCAGCTTCATTAAATAGTACCCTTCAAAACACCAGTCTCAACGTCAACAGTGAGGAGGCGATTCCGGGATGCTGACCTTCTAGGCAGAGTTGCAAAGAAAAAGCCATATCTCAGACTGGCCAATAAAAAGAGAAAGATTAAGATGGGCAAAAGAACACAGACACTGGACAGAGGAACTCTGCCTAGAAGGCCAGCATCCAGGAGTCGCCTCTTCACTGTTGACGTTGAGACTGGACAGAGGAACTCTGCCTTAGAAGGTCAGCATCCAGGAGTCGCCTCTTCCCTGTTGACGTTGAGACTGGACAGAGGAACTCTGCCCTAGAAGGCCAGCGTCCCGGAGTTGCATCTTCACTGTTGACGTTGAGACTGGACAGAGGAACTCCGCCAGTGTTCCATCATGAAAGTGACTTCACTGTGAAAGTTCCATCATGAAAGTGAACTCTGCAGTGTTCCATCAGAAAGTGCCAGTCTCCACTGTCCAATAAAAGGAAAGTTGCATCTTCCATCACTGACAGAGTGAACTCCTGAAGGCCAGTGTTGACCAGTGTTCCATCATGAAAGTGACCAGTGTTCCATCATGAAAGTGACCAGTGTTCCATGTCTGTGTACATAATAGAGAAACCTGGTTGCTACAGTGACTGAGTTCAGGGCAGTGGTGGCTGTTTAACAGTCTGATGGCCTTGAGATAGAAGCTGACTAGTGGTGGCTGTTTAACAGTCTGATGGCCTTGAGATAGAAGTTGTTTTTCAGTCTCTCGGTCCCAGCTTTGATGCACCTGTACTGACCTCACCTTCTGGATGATAGCGGGGTTGATCAGGCTGTGGCTCGGGTTGTGGATGTCCTTGATGATCTTTATGGCCTTTTTGTGACATCGGGTGGTGTAGGTGTCCTGGAGGGCAGGCAGTGTTGTCTGGTGATGCGTTGTGCAGACCTCACCACCCTCTGGAGAGCCCTGCGGTTGTGGGCGGTGCAGTTGCCGTACCAGGCGGTGATACAGCCCGCCAGGATGCTCTCAATGGTGCAAGTAAGCGGTAACATAACTCTGTTACGTTAGGTAATGAGATAAATGTCAGCTTGAATAGACACCTGACTAAAACCATCATTCTGAAACAAACAGTCGAAATGCATCCTGTTATGTGTTATCTGCTGCCCTCTAGTGGATAGAAGCGGCTCTGCAGACCTGCGAATCAGCTGGTGCGTTTATGAAGAAATCTCTTTCTGTTATTAGTTGTGTTGTAAAATATATTATGCGTCTAAATGTTTTTTTTTTACAAATAATTGAATTGTTATCATACAGCCCTAACAATATTTATAAAATATTTTGCCGTGCCACTTTCCTCGTCATGTCTAGATGGGATACAGCTTTTGTCAAATTGACATTCAAGTATATTATTATTTTGTAGCATTTTAGCTAACCCGAACCTTTTTCCTAACCTTAACCTATAATTATCATAACCTGCTACGTACGTTCTCCTAAACTTACTACGAAACGTGAATTTTGACAAAATCTGTATCCCTTCTCGACTAAAAAAAAACACGGTCCTCCCACAATCCTCTGCTTCCATTTTAGTCCCGTCATCCATTGCGGTCTTTACCCTCTCCAGCGAGCAAGATGGCGGACAGAATAGGTACGTCTGGTTTTTAAATGAGTCTGTTAACAGGGGTTATATTTATTACTATTAAACTGACATATTCTTCACTAAAGCATTTTTACATGCGAAACATTGTATTTTATTACATAAATAAAGCGAGATGTGTGGAGTTAGTTGATGTTTATATGTTGTGTGTTTGAAGGCCGCTGTAAATCCATGATTAGAGTCAAGTCAAGGACTTTGCTGTCATGGTCATTTTTTAAGTAACAGTTTGGGTATAATGCCTGGAGAAGAGAAACACACATATAATCCCTGACAGTTTCTCTAAAGGGTTGTACATTTAAACCCATTTTTTACAGTGTTTGCTATGTGGTTAGGTATTTAACCAGGTTGGTTAGTCTACAGGACTAATAGCCTCTGCAGCCAGTCGGGAGTTTACCGGATAATGACCGGTAACCGGTTATGACAGCAGCCTTGTCTCAGCGGATCCAGGCTCAATCACAACTCCTGTGACTTTGATGTAGCTAACTGTTTGACTTTTAGCTTTGTGTTCTCTAGACCGCTGTCTTAACTTAGCATCTAAGTGGTTTATGAGTATTTTACACCACTGGACTCTTCAGTGAAATACTCCCAAAACACAGTAACCATATAACCTGTAACAATGAATGCTATCTTCGGTGGTGTCTGTTTTGTGTGTGAGAGGGACGGAGGGTGTGTGTTTATTGTGTGAGGGACGGAGGGTGTGTGTTTATTGTGTGAGAGGGACGGAGGGTGTGTGTTTGTGTGAGGGACGGAGGGTGTGTGTTTATTGTGTGTGTTTGTGTACTTGTGTCCTTAGTTCCCTTGGGTGAGAAGCGTCTGATGGATGTGAAGCTGGGAGAGTTGGGCTCCTGGCTGGGCAAGAGGGACTTCACTCCTAACGGAGTCCTCGCCAGCATCCGCAATGGTACCCCTCCCCCCTCCAACACACACAGTACCTAACATGTCCCCCCCCCCTCCAACACACACAGTAACATGTTGTCTCCCCCCCTCCAACACACACAGTAACATGTTGTCTCCCCCTCCTCCCCAGGCCATGACAGATATTACAACAAGTACATCAATGTGAAGAAGGGAGGTATTGGAGGCGTGGCCATGCTGCTGGTTGGATACGTGGCCCTCAGTTACATGTGGGAGTACGACCACCTCAGTGAGTACAGACTCTGGGAGTTCGATGACCTCAGAGTACCCACCACATACAATATCATTCACCTCAAAGCACTGTGAAGGACAATCTGATCTGACTTAACCTGCGTCCCTCTCGCTCTCTCTCCCCCTCTTCTTCTCCTCTCAGAGCACGACCGCTGGAGGAAGTACCACTAAAGCCCCTCTCCTGACCCAGCAGGGCAAAAGCCTGACCTCTGACCCCCTAGCTCCAGCTGTCTGTATAATACCACCGTTGTGACCAAGAATAAATAAAACTACTTCTGACATTTAATTTGATCTGCTGTGTTGTTGTTTTTTATTAGTGTTGGATGTTGAGGCGTGTTATTATTCGCTAGTTAAAATGACTTGTGGACATCTATTTTTATTTTTTCAGTTAAATGGGGAAACGTTAAAGTTAAATAAGTGTCACATATGTGTTTAGTAGATGTTCCAACAGTGCAGTAATATCTAACAACATCTAAGAATGGTATAACTTGATGCTCCATGTCAGAGCGACTTAGAGACAGTATAAACATTTTATTTTTTTATTTTACCTTTATTTTACTTTATTGTATTCCTCAATGCCATTGGATGAATCCCAGAACAGATTCCAGTCTGTGCTGCAAAACAGCCCTGTAGCGTAGTATCCGCGTCATCTGACCACTTCCGTATTGAGCTGGTGCTTCCTGCTTCAGTTTTAGCTTGGAATCAGGAATCAGGAGGATGGAGTTCATGCGAATGACGGGGATTTGGGCCTGGCCTCCGGGAAGCAGTATATTCTTCGCATCGGACTCATTAAAGGAAAAAAATATTTGTCCAGTTCGTGGTGAGTGATCGCTGTTCTGATGTCCAGAAGGTATTTGCGGTCATAAGTGACAAGGGCAGCAACGTTATGTACAATTATTTTTTAAATAACCAAAATAGCACAGTTGGTTAGAAACCTGTAAATCGGTGCCATTATCTACAACAAAACAGGAACAGGAGAATGACGAGTACAGGTTTATTGGGTTAGGGTTAGACCAGGAGGAACAGGTTTATTGGGTTAGGGTTAGACCAGGAGGAACAGGTTTATTGGGTTAGGGTTAGACCAGGAGGAACAGGTTTATTGTATTTAGGGTTAGACCAGGAGGAACAGGTTTATTGTATTTAACAGACCAGGAGGAACAGGTTTATTGTATTTAACAGACCAGGAGGAACAGGTTTATTGGGTTAGGGTTAGACCAGGAGGAACAGGTTTATTGGGTTAGGGTTAGACCAGGAGGAACAGGTTTATTGGGTTAGGGTTAGACCAGGAGGAACAGGTTTATTGGGTTAGGGTTAGACCAGGAGGAACAGGTTTATTGGGTTAGGGTTAGACCAGGAGGAACAGGTTTATTGGGTTAGGGTTAGACCAGGAGGAACAGGTTTATTGTATTTTACAGACCAGGAGGATCAGGTTTATTGTATTTAACAGACTAGACCAGGAGGAACAGGTTTATTGTATTTAACAGACCAGGAGGATCAGGTTTATTGGGTTAGGGTTAGACCAGGAGGAACAGGTTTATTGTATTTAGACAGACCAGGAGGAACAGGTTTATTGTATTTAACAGACCAGGAGGAACAGGTTTATTGGGTATTTAGGGTTAGACCAGGAGGAACAGGTTTATTGTACCAGGAGGAACAGGTTTATTTATTTTAACAGACCAGGAGGAACAGGTTTATTGTATTTTAGACCAGGAGGAACAGGTTTATTGTATTTAGGGTTAGACCAGGAGGAACAGGTTTATTGTATTTACAGACCAGGAGGAACAGGTTTATTGTATTTAGACCAGGAGGAACAGGTTTATTGTATTTAGACCAGACCAGGAGGAACAGGTTTATTGTATTTACAGACCAGGAGACCAGGAGGAACAGGTTTATTGTATTTACAGGTTAGACCAGGAGGAACAGGTTTATTGTATTTTAGGGTTAGACCAGGAGGAACAGGTTTATTGTATTTATTAGACCAGGAGGAACAGGTTTATTGTATTTAGACCAGGAGGACTAGACCAGGAGGAACAGGTTTATTGTATTTAACAGACTAGACCAGACCAGACCAGGAGGAACAGGTTTATTGTATTTAACAGACCAGGAGGAACAGGTTTATTGTATTTAGACCAGGAGGAACAGGTTTATTGTATTTAACAGACCAGGAGGAACAGGTTTATTGTATTTAACAGACCAGGAGGAACAGGTTTATTGTATTTAACAGACCAGGAGGAACAGGTTTATTGTATTTAACAGACCAGGAGGAACAGGTTTATTGTATTTAACAGACCAGGAGGAACAGGTTTATTGTATTTAACAGACTAGACCAGGAGGAACAGGTTTATTGTATTTAACAGACTAGACCAGGAGGAACAGGTTTATTGTATTTAACAGACCAGGAGGAACAGGTTTATTGTATTTAACAGACCAGGAGGAACAGGTTTATTGTATTTTAGACCAGGAGGAACAGGTTTATTGTATTTACAGACTAGACCAGGAGGAACAGGTTTATTGTATTTAGACAGACCAGGAGGAACAGGTTTATTGTATTTAACAGACAGACCAGGAGGAACAGGTTTATTGTATTTAGACCAGGAGGAACAGGTTTATTGTATTTAACAGACCAGGAGGAACAGGTTTATTGTATTTTACAGACCAGGAGGAACAGGTTTATTGTATTTAACAGACCAGGAGGAACAGGTTTATTGTATTTAACAGACCAGGAGGAACAGGTTTATTGTATTTAACAGACCAGGAGGAACAGGTTTATTGTATTTAACAGACCAGGAGGAACAGGTTTATTGTATTTACAGACTAGACCAGGAGGAACAGGTTTATTGTATTTAACAGACCAGGAGGAACAGGTTTATTGTATTTAACAGACCAGGAGGAACAGGTTTATTGTATTTAACAGACTAGACCAGGAGGAACAGGTTTATTGTATTTAACAGACCAGGAGGAACAGGTTTATTGTATTTAACAGACAGACCAGGAGGAACAGGTTTATTGTATTTAACAGACTAGACCAGGAGGAACAGGTTTATTGTATTTAACAGACCAGGAGGAACAGGTTTATTGTATTTAACAGACTAGACCAGGAGGAACAGGTTTATTGTATTTAACAGACCAGGAGGAACAGGTTTATTGTATTTAACAGACCAGGAGGAACAGGTTTATTGTATTTAACAGACCAGGAGGAACAGGTTTATTGTATTTAACAGACCAGGAGGAACAGGTTTATTGTATTTAACAGACCAGGAGGAACAGGTTTATTGTATTTAGACAGACCAGGAGGAACAGGTTTATTGTATTTAACAGACTAGACCAGGAGGAACAGGTTTAGACCAGGAGGAACAGGTTTATTGTATTTTTAGACAGACCAGGAGGAACAGGTTTATTGTATTTACCAGGAGGAACAGGTTTAGACCAGGAGGAACAGGTTTATTGTATTTAACAGACCAGGAGGAACAGGTTTATTGTATTTAACAGACCAGGAGGAACAGGTTTATTGTATTTAACAGACCAGGAGGAACAGGTTTATTGTATTTAACAGACTAGACCAGGAGGAACAGGTTTATTGTATTTAACAGACTAGACCAGGAGGAACAGGTTTATTGTATTTAACAGACCAGGAGGAACAGGTTTATTGTATTTTACAGACCAGGAGGAACAGGTTTATTGTATTTAACAGACTAGACCAGGAGGAACAGGTTTATTGTATTTAACAGACTAGACCAGGAGGAACAGGTTTATTGTATTTAACAGACCAGGAGGAACAGGTTTATTGTATTTAACAGACCAGGAGGAACAGGTTTATTGTATTTTAACAGACTAGACCAGGAGGAACAGACCAGACCAGGAGGAACAGGTTTATTGTATTTAACAGACCAGGAGGAACAGGTTTATTGTATTTTACAGACTAGACCAGGAGGAACAGGTTTATTGTATTTTACAGACTAGACCAGGAGGATCAGGTTTATTGTATTTAACAGACTAGACCAGGAGGAACAGGTTTATTGTATTTAACAGACCAGGAGGAACAGGTTTATTGTATTTAACAGACTAGACCAGGAGGATCAGGTTTATTGTATTTTAGGTTTAGACCAGGAGGAACAGGTTTATTGTATTTAACAGACCAGGAGGAACAGGTTTATTGTATTTAGACAGACAGACCAGGAGGAACAGGTTTATTGTATAGACCAGGAGGAACAGACTAGACCAGGAGGAACAGGTTTATTGTATTTAACAGACCAGGAGGAACAGACCAGGAGGAACAGGTTTATTGTATTTAACAGACCAGGAGGAACAGGTTTATTGTATTTAACAGACTAGACCAGGAGGAACAGGTTTATTGTATTTAGACAGACCAGGAGGAACAGGTTTATTGTATTTAACAGACCAGGAGGAACAGGTTTATTGTATTTAGACCAGGAGGAACAGGTTTATTGTATTTATACAGACCAGGAGGAACAGGTTTATTGTATTTAACAGACCAGGAGGAACAGGTTTATTGTATTTAACAGACCAGGAGGAACAGGTTTATTGTATTTTACAGACTAGACCAGGAGGAACAGGTTTATTGTATTTAACAGACCAGGAGGAACAGGTTTATTGTATTTAACAGACTAGACCAGGAGGAACAGGTTTATTGTATTTAACAGACCAGGAGGAACAGGTTTATTGTATTTAACAGACCAGGAGGAACAGGTTTATTGTATTTAACAGACCAGGAGGAACAGGTTTATTGTATTTAACAGACAGGAGACCAGGAGGAACAGGTTTATTGTATTTAACAGACAGACCAGGAGGAACAGGTTTATTGTATTTAGACTAGACCAGGAGGAACAGGTTTATTGTATTTAACAGACTAGACCAGGAGGAACAGGTTTATTGTATTTAACAGACTAGACCAGGAGGAACAGGTTTATTGTATTTAACAGACCAGACCAGGAGGAACAGGTTTATTGTATTTAACAGACTAGACCAGGAGGAACAGGTTTATTGTATTTAACAGACCAGGAGGAACAGGTTTATTGTATTTAACAGACCAGGAGGAACAGGTTTATTGTATTTAACAGACTAGACCAGGAGGAACAGGTTTATTGTATTTAACAGACCAGGAGGAACAGGTTTATTGTATTTAACAGACTAGACCAGGAGGAACAGGTTTATTGTATTTAACAGACCAGGAGGAACAGGTTTATTGTATTTAACAGACTAGACCAGGAGGAACAGGTTTATTGTATTTAACAGACTAGACCAGGAGGAACAGGTTTATTGTATTTAACAGACCAGGAGGAACAGGTTTATTGTATTTAGACAGACCAGGAGGAACAGGTTTATTGTATTTAACAGACCAGGAGGAACAGGTTTATTGTATTTAACAGACCAGGAGGAACAGGTTTATTGTATTTAACAGACTAGACCAGGAGGAACAGGTTTATTGTATTTAACAGACTAGACCAGGAGGAACAGGTTTATTGTATTTAACAGACCAGGAGGAACAGGTTTATTGTATTTAACAGACTAGACCAGGAGGAACAGGTTTATTGTATTTAGACAGACCAGGAGGAACAGGTTTATTGTATTTAACAGACCAGGAGGAACAGGTTTATTGTATTTAACAGACCAGGAGGAACAGGTTTATTGTATTTAACAGACTAGACCAGGAGGAACAGGTTTATTGTATTTAACAGACTAGACCAGGAGGAACAGGTTTATTGTATTTAACAGACCAGGAGGAACAGGTTTATTGTATTTAACAGACCAGGAGGAACAGGTTTATTGTATTTAACAGACCAGGAGGAACAGGTTTATTGTATTTAACAGACTAGACCAGGAGGAACAGGTTTATTGTATTTAACAGACCAGGAGGAACAGGTTTATTGTATTTAACAGACAGACCAGGAGGAACAGGTTTATTGTATTTAACAGACTAGACCAGGAGGAACAGGTTTATTGTATTTAACAGACCAGGAGGAACAGGTTTATTGTATTTAACAGACTAGACCAGGAGGAACAGGTTTATTGTATTTAACAGACTAGACCAGGAGGAACAGGTTTATTGTATTTAACAGACTAGACCAGGAGGAACAGGTTTATTGTATTTAACAGACAGACCAGGAGGAACAGGTTTATTGTATTTAACAGACCAGGAGGAACAGGGTTTATTTAACAGTACCAGGAGGAACAGGTTTAACAGACCAGGAGGAACAGGTTTTGTATTTAACAGACCAGGAGGAACAGGTTTATTGTATTTAACAGACCAGGAGGAACAGGAACAGGTTTATTGTATTTAACAGACAGTATTTAGACTAGACCAGGAGGAACAGGTTTATTGTATTTAACAGACCAGGAGGAACAGGTTTATTGTATTTAACAGACCAGGAGGAACAGGTTTATTGTATTTAACAGACCAGGAGGAACAGGTTTATTGTATTTAGACAGACCAGGAGGAACAGGTTTATTGTATTTAGACAGACCAGGAGGAACAGGTTTATTGTATTTAACAGACAGGAGGAACAGGTTTATTGTATTTAACAGACAGACCAGGAGGAACAGGTTTATTGTATTTAACAGACAGACCAGGAGGAACAGGTTTATTGTATTTAACAGACAGACCAGGAGGAACAGGTTTATTGTATTTAACAGACAGACCAGGAGGAACAGGTTTATTGTATTTAGACCAGAACAGACCAGGAGGAACAGGTTTATTGTATTTAACAGACAGACCAGGAGGAACAGGTTTATTGTATTTAACAGACCAGGAGGAACAGGTTTATTGTATTTAACAGACCAGGAGGAACAGGTTTATTGTATTTAACAGACCAGGAGGAACAGGTTTATTGTATTTAACAGACTAGACCAGGAGGAACAGGTTTATTGTATTTAACAGACCAGGAGGAACAGGTTTATTGTATTTAACAGACTAGACCAGGAGGAACAGGTTTATTGTATTTAACAGACCAGGAGGAACAGGTTTATTGTATTTAACAGACTAGACCAGGAGGAACAGGTTTATTGTATTTAGACCAGGAGGAACAGGTTTATTGTATTTAACAGACCAGGAGGAACAGGTTTATTGTATTTAACAGACCAGGAGGAACAGGTTTATTGTATTTAACAGACCAGGAGGAACAGGTTTATTGTATTTAACAGACTAGACCAGGAGGAACAGACCAGGAGGAACAGGTTTATTGTATTTAACAGAGACCAGGAGGAACAGGTTTATTGTATTTAACAGACTAGACCAGGAGGAACAGGTTTATTGTATTTAGACCAGGAGGAACAGACCAGGAGGAACAGGTTTATTGTATTTAACAGACCAGGAGGAACAGGTTTATTGTATTTAACAGACCAGGAGGAACAGGTTTATTGTATTTAACAGACCAGGAGGAACAGGTTTATTGTATTTAGACCAGGAGGAACAGATTTAGACCAGAGGAACAGGTTTATTGTATTTAACAGACCAGGAGGAACAGGTTTATTGTATTTAACAGACCAGGAGGAACAGGTTTATTGTATTTAACAGACCAGGAGGAACAGGTTTATTGTATTTAACAGACCAGGAGGAACAGGTTTATTGTATTTAACAGACCAGGAGGAACAGGTTTATTGTATTTAACAGACCAGGAGGAACAGGTTTATTGTATTTAACAGACCAGGAGGAACAGGTTTATTGTATTTAACAGACCAGGAGGAACAGGTTTATTGTATTTAACAGACCAGGAGGAACAGGTTTATTGTATTTAACAGACCAGGAGGAACAGGTTTATTGTATTTAACAGACCAGGAGGAACAGGTTTATTGTATTTAACAGACCAGGAGGAACAGGTTTATTGTATTTAACAGACTAGACCAGGAGGAACAGGTTTATTGTATTTAACAGACCAGGAGGAACAGGTTTATTGTATTTAACAGACCAGGAGGAACAGGTTTATTGTATTTAACAGACCAGGAGGAACATTTAACAGACCAGGAGGAACAGGTTTATTGTATTTTACAGACTAGACCAGGAGGAACAGGTTTATTGTATTTAACAGACAGGTTTATTGTAGGAACAGGTTTATTGTATTTAACAGACCAGGAGGAACAGGTTTATTGTATTTAACAGACCAGGAGGAACAGGTTTATTGTATTTAACAGACCAGGAGGAACAGGTTTATTGTATTTAACAGACTAGACCAGGAGGAACAGGTTTTTGTATTTAACAGACCAGGAGGAACAGGTTTATTGTATTTTAGACCAGGAGGAACAGGTTTATTGTATTTAACAGACCAGGAGGAACAGGTTTATTGTATTTTAACAGACCAGGAGGA
>NW_024609514.1:70000-199363 GCF_018296145.1 Oncorhynchus tshawytscha
TGAGAGGGCTCAGAATCAGAGACGATTATGGTTACTGTAGTATTACCTCCTCCGGGATTCAGAGAGGATATAAATATGACCAAGAGGTGCTACTCAGGATGGAGGGGCGTGACCTCAAATTCTAATCTGGAACTCAAAGCCAGTTCCACTGCTATTCACCACGCAGGGTAACAGTTGAATACCTCAGTATCCCAGTATCCCAGACCAGGCAGGGTAACAGTTGAATACCTCTGCAGTATCCCAGTATCCCAGACCAGGCAGGGTAACAGTTGAATACCTCTGCAGTATCCCAGACCAGGCAGGGTAACAGTTGAATACCTCTGCAGTATCCCAGACCAGGCAGGGTAACAGTTGAATACCTCTACAGTATCCCAGTATCCCAGACCAGGCAGGGTAACAGTTGAATACCTCTGCAGTATCCCAGACCAGGCAGGGTAACAGTTGAATACCTCTGCAGTATCCCAGTATCCCAGACCAGGCAGGGTAACAGTTGAATACCTCTGCAGTATCCCAGACCAGTAGAGGTTATAAAAGGTGAATATTGAACAGAGAATAAACTCACTGCATGAATTTACAGGACCGGCCCTCTGGACAGAAACCAACCAAGTAGTTCATACAGATTACTCTTCTGGTGTGGCGATGTCTACAGTCTGGACCTGTGGAGGAGGGAGAGAGAGAAGAGAGAGAGAGAGAGAGAGAGAGAGAGAGAGAGGATTCAACATGTAGAATCATCAGGAAGTGAACAGGAAATGACAGTTGATGTTCTGAGGAAGAAGAGACACCTGCTGCTGTGAACCATCGGTTGGTTTAGTCTCTTAGTGCTGGGGCAGTGTGAGTGAGTGAGGGGAGAGAGAGGGGAGGAGAGAGAGGGGGGAGAGGGGAGAGAGAGAAGAGAGGCAGGGAGAGGAGAAGAGGGGAGAGAGAGAGAGGAGGAGAGAGTTGGAGGGGAGAGAGGGGACCAGGAGGGAGAGAGAGAAGAGAAGAGAGAGAGGGGGAGAGGCAGGGAAGAGGAGAGAGGGAGAGAGAGAGAGTAGAGAGGAGAGGAGAGCAGAGAGAGGGAGAGAGAGAGAGATAGAGTAGAGAGAGAGAGGAGGAGAGACAGGGAGAGAGAGAGAAGAGAAGAGAGGGAGAGGAGAGAGAGAAGAGAGACCAGGAGGGTAAGAGAAGAGAAGAATAGAGTAAGACCAGGCAGAGGTAACAGAGAATAGAGAGAAGAGTAGAGAGACCAGGAGGAGAGAGGGATACCTCTGGAGAGAGACCAGGAGGGAGACAGGAGATGAGAGAGAGGACGTACCATGTTTGCAGAAGCCTCTGTCATACCAGGGACAGTCTTTGATCTTAGACTCTGGGTCGATGTGGAGGAACGGACACTCCTTGTTACTGCACTCTCCTAGACACACAGAGACACGCACAGTTAGCAGATACAGATGGAGGCACCAGTAGACAGTTAGCAGATACAGATGGAGGGGGGCACCAGTAGACAGTTAGCAGATACAGATGGAGGGGCACCAGTAGACAGTTAGCAGATACAGATGGAGGGGCACCAGTAGACAGTTAGCAGATACAGATGGAGGGGGCACCAGTAGACAGTTAGACAGTGGAGGATACAGATGACAGTTAGCAGATACAGATGGGGCACCAGTAGACAGTTAGCAGATACAGATGGAGGGGGCACCAGTAGACAGTTAGCAGATACAGATGGAGGGGGCACCAGTAGACAGTTAGCAGATACAGATGGAGGGGCACCAGTAGACAGTTAGATACATGGAGGGATACAGATGCAGATACAGATGGACCAGGCACCAGTAGACAGTTAGCAGATACAGATGGAGGGGGCACCAGTAGACAGTTAGCAGATACAGATGGAGGGGCACCAGTGGACAGTTAGCAGATACAGATGGAGGGGGCACCAGTAGACAGTTAGCAGATACAGATGGAGGGGGCACCAGTAGACAGTTAGCAGATACAGATGGAGGGGGCACCAGTAGACAGTTAGCAGATACAGATGGAGGGGGCACCAGTAGACAGTTAGCAGATACAGATGGAGGGGGGCACCAGTAGACAGTTAGCAGATACAGATGGAGGGGCACCAGTAGACAGTTAGCAGATACAGATGGAGGGGGCACCAGTAGACAGTTAGCACCAGATACAGATGGGGGGCACCAGTAGACAGTTAGCAGATACAGATGGACAAGATACAGATGGGGGCACCAGTAGACAGTTAGCAGATACAGATGGAGGGGGTACCAGTAGACAGTTAGCAGATACAGATGGAGGGGGCACCAGTAGACAGTTAGCAGATACAGATGGAGGGGGGCACCAGTAGACAGTTAGCAGATACAGATGGAAGGGGGCACCAGTAGACAGTTAGCAGATACAGATGGAGGGGGGACACCAGATCCCAGACAGGCAGATACAGATGGAGGGGGCACCAGTATCCCAGATGGGGGGTTAGCAGATACAGATGGGGGCACCAGGACACCAGTACAGATGGAGGGGACAGTTAGCAGATACAGATGGAGGGGCACCAGTAGACAGTTAGCAGATACAGATGGAGGGGGCACCAGTAGACAGTTAGCAGATACAGATGGAGGGGCACTGCAGTAGACAGTTAGCAGATACAGATGGAGGGGGCACCAGTAGACAGTTAGCAGATACAGATGGATGGGGGCACCAGTAGACAGTTAGCAGATACAGATGGAGGCACCAGTAGACAGTTAGCAGATACAGATGGAGGGGGGCACCAGTAGACAGTTGGCAGATACAGATGGAGGGGGCACCAGTAGACAGTTAGCAGATACAGATGGAGGGGCACCAGTAGACAGTTAGCAGATACAGATGGGGGAGGCACCAGTAGACAGTTAGCCGATACAGATGGAGGGGGCACCAGTAGACAGTTAGCAGATACAGATGGAGGGGGCACCAGTAGACTGTTAGCAGATACAGATGGGGTGAACTGCAGTAGACAGTTAGCAGATACAGATGGAGGGGGCACCAGTAGACAGTTAGCAGATACAGATGGAGGGGCACCAGTAGACAGTTAGCAGATACAGATGGGGGAGGCACCAGTAGACAGTTAGCAGATACAGATGGAAGGGGCACCAGTAGACAGTTAGCAGATACAGATGGAGGGGGAACCAGTAGACAGTTAGCAGATACAGATGGAGGGGGAACCAGTAGACAGTTAGCAGATACAGATGGAGGGGGCACCAGTAGACAGTTAGCAGATACAGATGGAGGGGGCACCAGTAGACAGTTAGCAGATACAGATGGAGGGGGCACCAGTAGACAGTTAGCAGATACAGATGGGTGAACTGCAGTAGACAGTTAGCAGATACAGATGGAGGGGCACCAGTAGACAGTTAGCAGATACAGATGGAGGGGCACCAGTAGACAGTTAGCAGATACAGATGGAAGGGGCACCAGTAGACAGTTAGCCGATACAGATGGGGGGGGCACCAGTAGACAGTTAGCAGATACAGATGGAAGGGGCACCAGTAGACAGTTAGCAGATACAGATGGAGGGGGCACCAGTAGACAGTTAGCAGATACAGATGGAGGGGGCACCAGTAGACAGTTAGCAGATACAGATGGAGGGGGAACCAGTAGACAGTTAGCAGATACAGATGGGGGGGGCACCAGTAGACAGTTAGCAGATACAGATGGAGGGGCACCAGTAGACAGTTAGCAGATACAGACGGGGGGCACCAGTAGACAGTTAGCAGATACAGATACAGATGGAGTTAGCAGGGGGCACCAGTAGACAGTTAGCAGATACAGATGGAGGGGTACTGCAGTAGACAGTTAGCAGATACAGATGGAAGGGGGCACCGGTAGGCAGTTAGCCGATACAGATGGAGGGGGCACCAGTAGACAGTTAGCAGATACAGATGGAAGGGGGCACCAGTAGGGCACCAGTAGACTGGAGGGGCACCAGTAGACAGTTAGCAGATACAGATGGGGGGCACCAGTAGACAGTTAGCAGATACAGATGGAGGGGCACCAGTAGACAGTTAGCAGATACAGATGGAGGGGGCACCAGTAGACAGTTAGCAGATACAGATGGGGGCACCAGTAGACAGTTAGCAGATACAGATGGAGGGGGCACCAGTAGACAGTTAGCAGATACAGATGGAGGGGGGCACCAGTAGACAGTTAGCAGATACAGATGGGGGGGGCACCAGTAGACAGTTAGCAGATACAGATGGAGGGGGGAACCAGTAGACAGTTAGCAGATACAGATGGAGGGGGGGCACCAGTAGACAGTAGACAGTTAGCAGATACAGATGGAGGGGCACCAGTAGACAGTTAGCAGATACAGATGGAGGGGGAACCAGTAGACAGTTAGCAGATACAGATGGAGGGGCACCAGTAGACAGTTAGCAGATACAGATGGAGGGGCACCAGTAGACAGTTAGCAGATACAGATGGAGGGGCACCAGTAGACAGGCAGATACAGTAGGGGCACCAGTAGACAGTTAGCAGATACAGATGGCAGATACAGTAGACAGTTAGCAGATACAGATGGAGGGGGCACCAGTAGACAGTTAGCAGATACAGATGGAGGGGGAACCAGTAGACAGTTAGCAGATACAGATGGGGGCACCAGTAGACAGTTAGCAGATACAGATGGAGGGGGCACCAGTAGACAGTTAGCAGATACAGATACAGATGGAGGGGCACCAGTAGACAGTTAGCAGATACAGATGGAGGGGGCACCAGTAGACAGTTAGATACAGATGGAGGGGGCACCAGTAGACACAGATACAGATGGAGGGGCACCAGTAGACAGTTAGCAGATACAGATGGAGGGGGCACCAGTAGACAGTTAGCAGATACAGATGGGATAACTGCAGTAGACAGTTAGCAGATACAGATGGAAGGGGCACCAGTAGACAGTTAGCAGATACAGATGGAGGGGGCACCAGTAGACAGTTAGCAGATACAGATGGATGGGGGCACCAGTAGACAGTTAGCAGATACAGATGGAGGGGGAACCAGTAGACAGTTAGCAGATACAGATGGAGGGGGCACCAGTAGACAGTTAGCAGATACAGATGGAGGGGCACCAGTAGACAGTTAGCAGATACAGATGGATGGGGGCACCAGTAGACAGTTAGCAGATACAGATGGAGGGGGAACCAGTAGACAGTTAGCAGATACAGATGGAGGGGGCACCAGTAGACAGTTAGCAGATACAGATGGGGGAACTGCAGTAGACAGTTAGCAGATACAGATGGAGGGGGCACCAGTAGACAGTTAGCAGATACAGATACAGATGGAGGGGCACCAGTAGACAGTTAGACAGATACAGACAGATGGAGGGGGCACCAGTAGACAGTTAGCAGATACAGATGGGGGGGGCACCAGTAGACAGTTAGCAGATACAGATGGGGGGGAACTGCAGTAGACAGTTAGCAGATACAGATGGAGGGGGCACCAGTAGACAGTTAGCAGATACAGATGGGGGGCACTGCAGTAGACAGTTAGCAGATACAGATGGAAGGGGGCAGTAGACAGTTAGCAGATACAGATGGGCAGGGGGCACTGGTAGACAGTTAGCAGATAGCAGATGGGGGGGACACTGCAGTAGACAGTTAGCAGATACAGATGGGAGGGGGCACCAGTAGACAGTTAGCCAGATACAGATGGGAGGGGCACCAGTAGACAGTTAGCAGACCAGATAGACAGTTAGCAGATACAGATGGGGGGCACCAGTAGACAGTTAGCAGATACAGATGGAGGGGGCACCAGTAGACAGTTAGCAGATACAGATGGGGGCAGTAGACAGTTAGCAGATACAGATGGAGGGGGCACCAGTAGACAGTTAGCAGATACAGATGGGGACCAGTAGACAGTTAGCAGCATGGAGGGGCAGTAGACAGTTAGCAGATACAGATGGGGGGGCACCAGTAGACAGTTAGCCGATACAGATGGAGGGGGGGCACCAGTAGGCAGTTAGCAGTTAGATACAGATGGGAGGGGGTACTGCAGTAGACAGTTAGCAGATACAGATGGGAGGGGGACAGGTAGGCAGTTAGACCGATACAGATGGGATAACTGCAGTAGACAGTTAGCAGATACAGATGGGCACCAGTAGGGGGGCACTGCAGTAGACAGTTAGCAGATACAGATGGGAAGGGGACACTGCAGTAGACAGTTAGCAGATACAGATGGGAGGGGGCACCAGTAGACAGTTAGCCGATACAGATGGGGGGGCACCAGTAGACAGTTAGCCAATACAGATGGGGGGCACTGCAGTAGACAGTTAGCAGATACAGATGGGGGGGACACTGCAGTAGACAGTTAGCAGATACAGATGGGGGGGGACACTGCAGTCCACCAGTTAGCAGTTAGATACAGATGGGGGGTACTGCAGTAGACAGTTAGCAGATACAGATGGGGGGGCACTGCAGTAGACAGTTAGCAGATACAGATGGACACACACTGCAGTAGACAGTTAGCAGATACAGATGGGGGCACTGCAGTAGACAGTTAGCAGATACAGATGGGGGGGGACTGTGTTGTCTCTGTTAGCAGACACATGATGTGTTGTTGTCTGAGGTCTCTTTATGTACAGTGTTGTCTCTCTTGTCTCTGTTGTTTTGTCCTATAATTGATTTGTATCTTTAATCCCAGGCCCCGTCCCCGCAGGAGGCCGTCATTGGAAAATAAGAATTTGTTCTTAACTGCCTGGTTCAATAAAAGGTGAAATTAACCCCCAGCGACGTACACGAACTTGGAGTACAGAAGTAACACTCGGGCATCTTGGTCATGTCGTACAGTTGTAGGAACTCACACTGGTCTCCCTTCTTACAGAGTCCTCTGAGCCAGTGTTTACACACCACCGTCTTCCCCACTGATGATGACAGAACGGACATCCCGGACACACCCACCTGGGCAGTTCCTATCCACAACACACACACTGGGTCAGTTCCTATCCACACACAGACACTGGGTCAGTTCCTATCCACACACACACACTGGGTCAGTTCCTATCCACACACACACACTGGGTCAGTTCCTATCCACACACACACACTGGGTCAGTTCCTATCCACACACACACACACCACACACACACACTGGGTCAGTTCCTATCCACACACACACACTGGGTCAGTTCCTATCCACACACACACACTGGGTCAGTTCCTATCCACACACACACACACACTGGGTCAGTTCCTTTCCTATCCACACACACACACACTGGGTCAGTTCCTATCCACACACACACACACACACTGGGTCAGTTCCTATCACACACACACACACTGGGTCAGTTCCTATCCCACACACACACACTGGGTCAGTTCCTATCCACACACACACACTGGGTCAGTTCCTATCCACACACACACACTGGGTCAGTTCCTATCCACACACACACACTGGGTCAGTTCACACTGGGTCAGTTCCTATCCACACACACACTGGGTCAGTTCCTATCCACACACACAGACACTGGGTCAGTTCCTATCCACACACACACAGACACTGGGTCAGTTCCTATCCACACACACACACACTGGGTCAGTTCCTATCCACACACACACACTGGGTCAGTTCCTATCCTATCCACACACACACACTGGGTCAGTTCCTATCCACACACACACACTGGGTCAGTTCCTATCCACACACACACTGGGTCAGTTCCTATCCACACACACAGACACTGGGTCAGTTCCTATCCACACACACACAGACACTGGGTCAGTTCCACACATCACACACACACAGACACTGGGTCAGTTCCTATCCACACACACACAGACACTGGGTCAGTTCCTATCCACACACACACACACTGGGTCAGTTCCTATCCACACACACACACTGGGTCAGTTCCTATCCCCACACACACACACTGGGTCAGTTCCTATCCACACACACACACTGGGTCAGTTCCTATCCACACACACACACTGGGTCAGTTCCTATCCACACACACACACACTGGGTCAGTTCCTATCCACACACACACACTGGGTCAGTTCCTATCCACACACACACACTGGGTCAGTTCCTATCCACACACACACACACTGGGTCAGTTCCTATCCACACACACACAGACACTGGGTCAGTTCCTATCCACACACACAGACACTGGGTCAGTTCCTATCCACACACAGACACTGGGTCAGTTCCTATCCACACAACACACACTGGGTCAGTTCCATCCACACAGACACTGGGTCAGTTCCTATCCACACACACAGACACTGGGTCAGTTCCTATCCCACACACACAGACACTGGGTCAGTTCCTATCCACACACACAGACACTGGGTCAGTTCCTATCCCACACACACACACTGGGTCAGTTCCTATCCCACACACACACACTGGGTCAGTTCCTATCCACACACACACTGGGTCAGTTCCTATCCACACACACACACTGGGTCAGTTCCTATCCACACACACACACTGGGTCAGTTCCTATCCACACACACACACTGGGTCAGTTCCTATCCACACACACACACTGGGTCAGTTCCTATCCACACACACACACTGGGTCAGTTCCTATCCACACACACACACTGGGTCAGTTCCTATCCACACACACACACTGGGTCAGTTCCTATCCACACACACAGACACTGGGTCAGTTCCTATCCACACACACAGACACTGGGTCAGTTCCTATCCACACACACACACACTGGGTCAGTTCCTATCCACACACACACACTGGGTCAGTTCCTATCCACACACACACACACTGGGTCAGTTCCTATCCACACACACACACTGGGTCAGTTCCTATCCACACACACACACTGGGTCAGTTCCTATCCACACACACACACTGGGTCAGTTCCTATCCACACACACACACTGGGTCAGTTCCTATCCACACACACACACTGGGTCAGTTCCTATCCACACACACACTTGTAGAGGAGGCTGTAGTAGTCACATAGAGAACTCATCACTGATAATACTCTCACCTTTGAGACAGGCAGCTCTCATGAAGAACTCACACACAGCAGCCCCAGACTCTGCACAGACACAGGAAGTTACAATACATAATCCTCAAACTCTGCAAAAACACCTAACAATAAAACCAGTTTAGAAGTTAGCTAGCTAGCCAAGTTAGCTTAGCTACCATGCTAAAACTACAACAGTACCTAGCTAACGTTAGCTAACTGGCTAACTTAGTAAGTAGCGACTACTTACTGTCCATCCCGGGGAAAGGGAGAGGCTGAGCCCCAGCTGCTGCTCCACAGCTATCTCTAGATCAAACTTGATGTGGTCCACGGTGGCTATCAGGTCCTGCATGATGGCAGGTCTCACTACGCTCCGACCAGACAGAAACAGCCTAGCTTAGCCTAGCCTAGCCTAGCAGTCTAACGGCAGTTAGCAATCAGCTAATCTGTGAAATCTCGCTTTTAGTAGCTGATATATCAACCATAAAAAGGCGTGGGAGCTAGATTGCTTTGTCTAGCTAATTGTATATATTTTTAACGTGTAGAAATCAACAGTGGGAAAAGTTAGATTAACTAAGACAGGTCTTGTTGATCTGCCATCTTGTTTCTCCTGCCTCCAGAAGGCGGGCAGGTTGAACCTCTAACCTTTGACCTGGAGGGGGTTAAAAGGCCGACTAATCGATCTCTGAGAGAGTCTGGATGTGAACTTGCCAGAAGATGCCGACCCTATAATTACGCTTGTTTACACAGAGCTGCACTGGGGTCAGAATGACACCATGGTTACATTAAGCTCCCCATTGAGCTAGTGTGAGATATGGGCTGGAAAAGGGTAACGCACTGGGATAAGCCACCATACTCCAAATGCAGTTAACCCACTGTTCCTAGGCCGTCATTGAAAATAAGGATTTGTTCTTTAACTGACTTGCCTAGTTACATAAAGGTTAAATAAATAAAAATATTTAAAAAATTCACACTACTTGTTTTCCAGGAAAACTGCCATTTGTATCCTCATGTGGTAGCCAACACAGCCATTTTGAAATGCGTCAGCCAATCAGCTCTTTTGTTGTTCAACACCAACATGTCATTACATGATGGCTGCTGTGAATACTGCTAATTAGCATGAGGGCGAAGAGGGGGGTTTTTTCTGGGGGGGGGTAAGCGTTTTCAATCTTCTCCCACACCTGAGGATGAAGGTAACCATTTGGAGTGCAGTGGTTTCTCAACCCGTATCCCATCCCCGTACATAGCTACGTTTCTCAACCCGTATCCCATCCCCGTATCGTAGTACGTTTCTCAACCCGTATCCCATCCCTTTGAGACGAGGCAGTTTCTCAACCCGTATCCCATCCCCAGTATCGAGGACGTTTCTCAACCCGTATCCCATGATCGAGGTAAAACCACGTTTCTCAACCCGTATCCCATGATCGCTTAGGTACCATGCTCAACCCGTATCCCATCCCGTTAGCTATCGAGGCTACGTTTCTCAACCCGTATCCCATCCCGGGGAAAGGGAGGTACGTTTCTCAACCCGTATCCTGCCCCAGCTATCTCGAGGTCAAACGTTTCTCAACCCGTATCCCATCCCCGTAATCGATGGCGTTTCTCAACCCGTATCCCATCCCCGTATCGAGGTACGTTTCTCAACCCGTATCCATCCCCGTCATCTAAGGTGAAACGTTTTCAACCCGTATCCCATCCCCAGATTCGCTAATTGTATATATTTTTAACGTTTCTCAACCCGTATCCCATCCCCGATTAATCGAAGACACGTCTTGTTGATCTGCCATCTTATCCCATCCCCAGAAGGCGGGCAGGTTGAACTCAACCTTTGACCTGGAGGTACGTTTCTCAACCCGTATCCCATCCCCTAATCGATCTATCCCAGAGTCTGGATGTGAACTTTCTCAAGATGCCCATCCCTATAATTACGTTTCTCAACCCGTCATCCCATCCCCCATGGTTACATTTCTCAACCCATTGAGCTATCCCAGATATGGGCTGGAAAAGGTAACGTTTCTCAACCCGTATCCCATCCCCGTATGGGATAACGTTTCCACCCGTATCCCATCCCAGTTAACCCACTGTTCCTCAACCCGTATCCCAAATAAGGATTTGTTCTCAACCCGTGCCTAGTTCCCATAAAGGTTAAATAAATAAAAATATTTAAAAAATTCACACTACTTGTTTTCCAGGCGTTTCTCAACCCTATCCCATTTGTATCCAGGAAAACTGTTTCTCAACCCGTATCCCATCCCATTTTGAAATGGCACGTTTCTCAACCCGTATCCCATCCCCATGTCATTTCATGATGGCTGCTGTGAATACTGCTAATTCCCATGATCGAAGAGGGACGGTTTTTTTCTCAACCCGTATCCAATCCTTGGTGGAGCAGTGAGGATGAAGGTAACATTTGGAGTGCAACCCGTATCCCATCCCGTATCGAGGTACGTTTCTCAACCCGTATCCCATCCCCGTATCGAGGTACGTTTCTCAACCCGTATCCCATCCCCGTATCGTTTCTCAACCCGTATCCCATCCCCGTATCGAGGTACGTTTCTCAACCCGTATCCCATCCCCGTATCGAGGTACGTTTCTCAACCCGTATCCCATCCCCGTATCGAGGTACGTTTCTCAACCCGTATCCCATCCCCGTATCGAGGTACGTTTCTCAACCCGTATCCCATCCCCGTATCGAGGTACGTTTCTCAACCCGTATCCCATCCCCGTATCGAGGTACGTTTCTCAACCCGTATCCCATCCCCCGTATCGAGGTACGTTTCTCAACCCGTATCCCATCCCCGTATCGAGGTACGTTTCTCAACCCGTATCCCATCCCCGTATCGAGGTACGTTTCTCAACCCGTATCCCATCCCCGTATTACGTTTTTCAACCCGTATCCCATCCCCGTATCGAGGTACGTTTCTCAACCCGTATCCCATCCCCGTATCGAGGTACGTTTCTCAACCCGTATCCCATCCCCGTATCTCACGCTGGCGCCACGTAAAATATCAACAGCAATAAGGTTTTTAATGTTATTTGACTATTTGACCCACAAGCCAGCCAGTCCTTCATCACTCAGAAGAAAAGGAAAACTCAACATACTGTTAGAATCTGGTATCAGGATAAATATCACAATTAGTCACCGATTGTATACTATGTATTTTTTATTAGCTAAGTAATAAATGCATCTTTCGTATATACGGGCTCACTGTAATACCACGCAGGGCAGAACAGGGAACTGACTGGATGTACGTAAACAGTTGTTCTTATACTGTGATAGACATTGTTCCAACCCGTCTGTTGGCCTATCACAGTAGAGACTGGGCGTGGTTTAAACTTGCTCAGCCTATTGCAGGCGCTCAGGCAGGTCCCCGCCTCTTGGAGTCCTCCCTCCATCGATGTATAGATCCTTACTGTTCTGGTATCACCCCCTTGTTATAACAGTTGCTCAGTTCCTGCTATTGTGTTGTTCAGTATTTTTCCATCTCAGTTAGACCTCGTGATGACCACCCCTCCCTATACCTGATTAACCACAACTTTGTAAGATACAGCAAGTCACACCATGTGCTCAATATTGTTACATACAAACACAAGGACAAAGCATCTGCTGGGCTGTTATCTACAGTTTTGCAACATGCAGGTCACACCATGTTACTCAGTTCTTGTCACACACACAAACAGGCAAGTAGATGTAGCAAGCAGTTGTTTACTCTCATGATGATGCTCAAGTGCACAAATGCAGATACTTCACACAGCCAACATCAGATCATATTTAATCATATATATATGGTAATGGCTATAATGTAAAATACCGGATCCCACAATACTGCCGTATCTGTTAACCAGCCTAGTTCCAGGGTGCGCATGATTTACATCCTGGGGTAGCCCGTTTCACCCAGGAAGGGATCTTTTTTTTTTTATTGTCAGGGTTTAGATCTTTAGTGAGTGTATGTCAGAGAACACATGATGAAATGGGCACAGACAACAGCACAAAGGGCGAGAAGGCCGAGACAATAATACATCACGCAAAGCAGAAACAACTGACAGTAAGAGAGTCCATCATTGAGTCTTTGAATGAAGAGATGGAGATAAAACTGTCCAGTTTGAGTGTTCAAGTGTCCATTATCAAGTAAAATCACTACCTACTTTACCCCCTAACTCCTCTCTGTCTTCTACACTGAAATCCTCCTCTCTGTCTTCTACACTGAAATCCTCCTCTCTGTCTTCTACACTGAAATCCTCCTCTCTGTCTTCTACACTGAAATCCTCCTCTCTAACTCCTCTCTGTCTTCTACACTGAAATCCTCCTCTCTAACTCCTGTCTGTCTTCTACACTGAAATCCTCCTCTCTAACTCTCCTCTGTCTTCTACACTGAAATCCTCCTCTCTGTCTTCTACACTGAAATCCTCCTCTCTAACTCCCCTCTGTCTTCTACACTGAAATCCTCCTCTCTAACTCTCCTCTGTCTTCTACACTGAAATCCTCCTCTCTAACTCTCCTCTGTCTTCTACACTGAAATCCTCCTCTCTAACTCTCCTCTGTCTTCTACACTGAAATCCTCCTCTCTAACTCCTGTCTGTCTTCTACACTGAAACGACTGGACAGGAGAAAACAGAATACACCACTTTTACATCCTGTTATCAGATGGGGCGGCAGGGTAGCCTAGTGGTTAGAGTGTTGGACTAGTAAGCGGAAGGTTGCAAGTTCAAACCCCGAGCTGACAAGGTACAAATCTGTCATTCTACCCCTGAACAGGCAGTTAACCCACTGTTCCTAGGCCATCATTGAAAATAAGAATTTGTTCTTAACTGACTTGCCTAGTTAAATAAAGGTAAAATAAAATGTCTAGGATGGAGAAGAGAAGGGGATGGAAGAGGAGGCCAGAAGAGGGGCGGGACCCAGGGTTCCAGAGCATCAAATTCATGATGCATTGTGGGTATATTGACTGTGACTGATGTAAAAGAAATAATGAGTAGTTATTTATGATACAGCCTTTTGTCAGAAAAATAACCAAATAAATACATGGACCCGTCAAACCTGTTGATGGTATAATATCAGTCAAATATAATCACCATTTAACTACACTGAACAAAAATAGAAACGCAACATGCAACCATTTCAAAGATTTTACTGAGTTACAGTTCATATATGGAAATAAGTCCATTGAAGTCAATGCCTTAGGCCCTAATCTATGGATTTGACATGACTGAGAATACAGATGTGCATCTGTCGGTCACAGACACACATTAAAAAAAAGGAAAGGTAGGAGGGTGGATCAGAACCAGTCAGTATCTGGTGTGGATCAGAACCAGTCAGTATCTCAGAACCAGGTATCTGGTGTGGATCAGAACCAGTCAGTATCTGGTGTGGATCAGAACCAGTCAGTATCTGGTGTGGATCAGAACCAGTCAGTATCAGAACCAGTCAGTATCTGGGTGGATCAGAACCAGTCAGTATCTGGTGTGGATCAGAACCAGTCAGTATCTGGGGTGGATCAGAACCAGTCAGTATCTGGGGTGGATCAGAACCAGTCAGTATCTGGTGTGGATCAGAACCAGTCAGTATCTGGTGTGGATCAGAACCAGTCAGTATCTGGTGTGGATCAGAACCAGTCAGTATATGGTGTGGATCAGAACCAGTCAGTATCTGGTGTGACCACAATTTCCTTCACGCTGCATGACACCTCCTTTGCATACAGTTGATCAGGCTGTTGATTGGGGCCCGGAAATTTTATCCAACTCCTCTTCAATGGCTGTGAGAAGTTGCTGGATATTGGCGGGAACTGGAACATGCTGTCGTACAAGTTGATCAAGAGCATCTGAACACTTTTTTCCCCCCGAGCTCCTAGTTGTTTTGAATGCACTGAAGTCGGAGATTTCCGAGTTCCCGGTTGTTTTGAACGCGGCAAAAGCCCCAATTGAATGAAATAGAATTGAGTGACGTACATATCGTGCGAGGCTCGAGCTGAAGCTGAAAGACCTCTGCGGTGTGACGTCAATAAGAAGCGACGGTGAGCAGGCCTACGAAATCAATACACAAAAATAGGACGGGGGGGGAAATAAGGTTTTGTTGTTTTTGGTTAAATAAATCCGTTTGATTCAACACAATGCCGAAAGTGAAAAGGAGCAGGAAACCACCTCCGGATGGCTGGGAGTTGATTGAACCGACATTGGATGAATTAGACCAAAAAATGAGAGAAGGTAATTGTAGCTAGGTAATAATGTTAGCCACCTAAGCTAGTTAAGTCCGTACCAAACGAGGCTCCGCTAACATCATGTCTACACAATGTTGACATTTGTTTAGGATATTTAACCAGTCAACTAGTACTCATTTCGCTATGTTACCAAGCTGTTGTATGAATCTGACTTGGATCCTGTTTCCTGGATCCTGTTTTATTGACGAGCTGTGACAGCCAGATGCCGTTATTAACTTATTTACTCGTGTCTGTATGGTTCCTTTTTCCTATTGTGTTTTCTTGTTCAGATACCCTCGAAAATCATGACCCAAAATGTAGACGTTATATAGGTAGCTTCTAAGTTGACTACACTGAATAAAAATATAAACGCAACATGCAACACATTTAAATAAAAATGTTACTGAGTTCATATATAATGAAATCCTTAAACTGAAATAAATTATTTCGGCCCTAATCTGTGGATTTCACATGACAGGGAATACAGATATGCATCTGTTGGCCAGTCAGTATCTGGTGTGGATCAGAACCAGTCAGTTTCTGGTGTGGATCAGAACCAGTCAGTATCTGGTGTGGATCAGAACCAGTCAGTATCTGGTGTGGTCAGAACCAGTCAGTATCTGGTGTGGATCAGAACCAGTCAGTATCTGGGGTGGATCATGCAGCGTGACACGTCTCCTTCACATCAGTAGATCAGCTGTCTGATTGTGGCCTGTTGGAATGTTGTCCCAGCGTCCTCTTCAATGGCAGGCTGTTGATTGTGGCCTGTTGAATGTTGTCCCACTCCTCTTCAATGGCGGGAACTGGAACACGCTGTCGTACACGTCGATCCAGAGCATCCCAAACATGCTCAGTGGGTGACATGTCTGGTGAGTTTGCAGGCCATGGAAGAACTGGGACATGTTCAGCTTCCAGGAATTATGTAGAGATCCTTGCGACATGAGGCCGTACATTATCCATGCTGAAACATGAGGTGATGACTGGCTCAACAATGGACCTCAGGATCTCCTCACGGTATCTCTGTGCATTCAAATTGCCATCAATAAAATACAATTGAGTTCGTTGTATGTAGCTTATGCCTGCCCATACCATAACCCCACAACCACCATGGGGTACTTTGTTCACAACGTTGACATCAGCAAACCACTCGCCACCCACAATGCCATACACGCTGTCGGCCATCTGCCCGGTACAGTTGAAACCAGGATTCATCCGTGAAGAGCATAATTCTCCAGCGTACCAGTAGATGAGGAAGATGGGCATTTGCCCACTGAAGTTGGTTATGAAGCCGAACTGCAGTCAGGTCGAGACCCTGGTGAGGACAACGGGCACGCAGATGACAGTTTGTGACAGTTTGTGTAGAAATTCTTTAGCTGTGCAAACCTACAGTTTCCGGGTGGCTGGTCTCAGACGATCCCACATGTAAAGAAGCCGGATGTGGAGGACCTGGGCTGGTGTGGTTTGTGGGTGTTAAGATGGTTGGACACACTGCCAAATTCTCTAAAATGACAGAGGTGGCTTATGGTAGAGGAAAGAACATTGAAATCTCTGGCAACATCTCTGGTGGACATTCCTGCAGCATGCCAATTGCACGCTCCCTCAACTTGAGACACCTGTGGCATTGTGTGTTGTGACAGAACTGCACATTTTAGAGTGGCCTTTTATTATCCCCAGCGCAAGGTGCACCTGTGTAACGATCATGCTGTTTTAATCAGCTTCTTGATAATCCACACCTGTCAGGTGGATGGATTATCTTGGCAAAGGAGAAATGCTCACTAACAGGGAGGTAAACAAAGTTGTGCAAAAAAAAATTGTGTGTGAAAAAAACTGTGTAGAATTGTAGGAAGTGTCTTAAAATGTCAAAACATATACAAAGTTTGAAAGAGTTTTTTTTTTTTTTAATGAAATTTCTGGGATTTAAAAAATAATAATAATTTCAGGTCATGAAACAGGGGACCACTTTACATGTTGCGTTTTTATTTAGTTGTTCAGTAGAGTTAGTTTAGCAACCAACCAGCCAGCTAGTAGCTATTTAGCTAGCTACAATATAAAGGTGATGAATGAATGTGAATCTTGGATAACGGTTATCTTGGATAATGTGAATCTTGGATAACGGTTATCTTGGACAATGCGAATCTTGGATAACGGTTATCTTGGATAATGTGAATCTTGGATAATGTGAATCTTGGATAACGGTTATCTTGCATAATGTGAATCTTGGATAACGGTTATCTTGCATAATGTGAATCTTGGATAACGGTTATCTTGCATAATGTGAATCTTGGATAACGGTTATCTTGCATAATGTGAATCTTGGATAACGGTTATCTTGGATAATGTGAATCTTGGATAACGGTTATCTTGGATAATGTGAATCTTGGATAACGGTTATCTTGGATAATGTGAATCTTGGATAACGGTTATCTTGCATAATGTGAATCTTGGATTTCCTGTATTTTATTGATGACGAGTTATCTTGATTGTGAATCTTGGATAACGGGTTATCTTGGAAAGAGGAATCTTGGAGTCCCTGTGGTTATCTTATCAGACTGCATCTTGGAGGAGCAGATTATCTTGGATAATGTTCTACAAGAGGAAGGTTATCTTCTAGATCTTGTAACTGTTATCTTGGATAATGTGAATCTTGGATAACGGTTATCTTATATAAGAGGAATCTTGGATAGATGTTATCTTGGATAATGTGAATCTTGCAGATAGATTCCTGTATTTTATTGATGACAGCAGCTGTGATTGTCTCCTTCCAGCCGAGACGGAGCCTCACGAGGGAAAGAGGAAGGTGGAGTCCCTGTTACCGATATTCAGACTGCATCATCAGAGGAGCAGATATATCTTCGACTTGTTCTACAAGAGGAAGGCCATCAGCAGAGGTAGATGTTACTGTTATATAAGAGGAAGGGGGTCAGCAGAGGTAGATGTTACTGTTATATAAGAGGAAGGCCATCAGCAGAGGTAGATGTTACTGTTATATAAGAGGAAGGCCATCAGCAGAGGTAGATGTTACTGTTATATAAGAGGAAGGCCATCAGCAGAGGTAGATGTTACTGTTATATAAGAGGAAGGCCATCAGCAGAGGTAGATGTTCAGCAGAGGTAGATGTTACTGTTATATAAGAGGAAGGCCATCAGCAGAGGTAGATGTTACTGTTATATAAGAGGAAGGCCGTCAGCAGAGGTAGATGTTACTGTTATATAAGAGGAAGGCCATCAGCAGAGGTAGATGTTACTGTTATATAAGAGGAAGGCCATCAGCAGAGGTAGATGTTACTGTTATATAAGAGGAAGGCAGAGGTAGATGTTACTGTTATATAAGAGGAATCAGCAGAGGTAGATGTTACTGTTATATAAGAGGAAGGCCATCAGCAGAGGTAGATGTTACTGTTATATAAGAGGAAGGCGGTCAGCAGAGGTAGATGTTACTGTTATATAAGAGGAAGGCCATCAGCAGAGGTAGATGTTACATAAGAGGAAGGCCATCAGCAGAGGTAGATGTTACTGTTATATAAGAGGAAGGCCGTCAGCAGAGGTAGATGTTACTGTTATATAAGAGGAAGGCCATCAGCAGAGGTAGATGTTACATAAGAGGAAGGCGGTCAGCAGAGGTAGATGTTATATAAGAGGAAGGCCGTCAGCAGAGGTAGATGTTACATAAGAGGAAGGCGGTCAGCAGAGGTAGATGTTACTGTTATATAAGAGGAAGGCCATCAGCAGAGGTAGATGTTACTGTTATATAAGAGGAAGGCCATCAGCAGAGGTAGATGTTACTGTTATATAAGAGGAAGGCCATCAGCAGAGGTAGATGTTACTGTTATAGGAAGAGGAAGGCCATCAGCAGAGGTAGATGTTACTGTTATATAAGAGGAAGGCCATCAGCAGAGGTAGATGTTACTGTTATATAAGAGGAAGGTGTGTCAGCAGAGGTAGATGTTACTGTTATATAAGAGGAAGGCCATCAGCAGAGGTAGATGTTACTGTTATATAAGAGGAAGGCCAACTCAGCAGAGGTAGATGTTACTGTTATATAAGAGGAAGGCCATCAGCAGAGGTAGATGTTACTGTTATATAAGAGGAAGTTCCCAAGAGCAAACTGGAGGTGGTGAGTACAACGTCAGCAGAGGTAGATGTTACTGTTATATAAGAGGAAGGCCTATAATACAGCAGAGGTAGATGTTACTGTTATATAAGAGGAAGGCCACTACAGCAGAGGTAGATGTTACTGTTATATAAGAGGAAGGCCATCAGCAGACTAGATGTTACTACACTATAATATATAAGAGGAAGGCCACTCAGCACTATAGATGTTACTGTTATATAAGAGGAAGGCCATCAGCAGAGGTAGATGTTACTGCAACACAATATAAGAGGAAGGCCTGCAACACAATACTCAGCAGAGGTAGATGTTACATGTAGAGAGAGCAAACTGCTACACAGCAGAGGTAGATGTTACTACAAGATAAGGTCGGTCACAGAGGTAGATGTTACTATATACTAGGCACCATAATACTACAACAAGGAATAAGGCCTCAGCAGAGGTAGATACTACATAAGAGGAAGGCACGGCTCAGCATAATAGATGTTACTACTGCACTATAATAAGAGGAATACTACTGCACTATACACATCTAGCATAAGGTAGATGTTACTATAAGAGGAATCCTACTACGCATAAGCTAGCTATAATACTGTTACTATAAGAGGAAGGCTATCAGCACTAGGCTCTTTAGGACAGGCACACATACTACTACGCTATAGGCTCCTGTGGGACCTCCAGGACAGGCTCCTGTAGGTGACCTATGCAGGACAGGCTCCTAATACCTACCTATAGGACAGGCTCCTACAGTAATACCTCCAGGATACTACTGCCTGTGGGACCTCCAGGACACATCCTGTACACTATGACTACTCCTATAAGGACAGGCTATAATACCTGTAGGGACCTACACAGGACAGGCTCCTGTATATGACCTCCAGGACAGGCTCCACTATAATGACCTCCAGGACAGGGTTAATACTACTACTAGTTGGCTTATTTTTGGGTTGGGTTTTAGGTATAATACTACTACACTATAATACTACTGCACTATATACATCACTGTGTAATACTACTGCACTGTAATGTGTGTATGTGTGTGTGTGTGTGTGTATAAGAGCTATAATACTACTGACTACTGTATAATAGGACTGTACTATACTACTGATAAGAACCTGACTCGCTACTAGTGGAAGAAGCAGGGATACACTAGAACCTACACTATAATACCACTGCACTATAATACTACTGCATCTACAGACTATAATACCACTACACTATAATACACCAACTATTGGAACCAACTGCATCTGTATAAGTTCCCAAGAGCAAACTGGAGGTACCACTACACTATAATGAGTACAACTACACAATACTATAGTACTACTACACAACTACTATAATACTACTACACTATAATACTACTGCATACACTATATATACCACTATCACTATACACTACATCTGTAGACTATAATCCCACTAGAGCAAACTATAAGGTACACTATAGTACTACTACACTATAACACTACACTATAATACTACTACACTATAATACTACTACACTATAATACTATCACTATACACTATAATACTACTACACTATAATACTACTGCACTATAATACTACTACACAACCACTATAATACTACTACACAATACTACTATACTACTACACTATAATACCACTGCACTATAGTACTACTACACTATAATACTATAATACCATGTCTATAATACCACTGCACTATAATGTAGACTATTCCACTATAATAGAGCACTATAAAACTGCACTATAATGAGTACACTATAATACACTGCACTATAATACTACTGTACTATAATACTACTGCACTATATACTACTACTGCACTATAATACTACTATAATACACTACACTATAATACTACTACACTATAATACTACTACACTATAATTACCACTATAATAGCAACACTATGGACTATAATACTACTACACTATAATACCACTACACTATAATACTACTACACTATAATACTACTACACTATAATACACTATAATACTACACTATAATACTACTACACTATAATACTACTACACTATAATACTACTACACTATAATACACTACACTATAATACTACTACACTACTACACTACTAATACCACTACACTATAATACACTACACTATAATACCACTACACTATAATACCAACACTACTACACTATAATACCACTACACTAATAACTACTACTACACTATAATACTACTACACTATAATACTACTACACTATAATACACTCACTACTACACTATAATACATACTACACTATAATACTACTACACTATAATACTACTGCACTATAATACATACACTACTACACTATAATACTACTACACTATAATACTACTACACTATAATACCACTGCACTATATACATATAATACTACTACACTATAATACTACTACACTATAATACTACTACACTATAATACCACTACACTATAATACCACTACACTATAATACTACTACACTATAATACTACTACACTATAATACTACTACACTATAATACATCACTATAATACTACACTATAATACTACTACACTATAATACTACTACACTATAATACCACTACACTATAATACCACTACTATAATACCACTACACTATAATACCACTACACTATAATACCACTACACTATAATACTACTACACTATAATACTACACTATAATACTATAATACTACTACACTATAATACTACACACACTACACTATAATACTACTACACTATAATACCACTACACTATAATACTACTACACTATAATACTACTACACTATAATACTACTACACTATAATACTACACTATAACACTACACTATAATACTACACTATAATACTACACTATAATACCACTACTAATACTACTACACTATATAACACTATAATACTACTACACTATAATACTACTACACTATAATACTACTATAATACCACACTATAATACCACTACACTATAATACCACTACACTATAATACTACTACACTATAATACTACTACACACTATACATAATACTACTACACTATAATACCACTACACTATAATACTACTACACTATAATACTACTACACTATAATAATACACTACTACACTATAATACTACTACACTATAATACATACACTATAATACCACTACACTATAATACCACTACACTATAATACCACTACACTATAATACTACACTGCACTATAATACTACTGCACTATAATACTACTACACTATAATACTACACTATAATACTACTACACTATAATACCACTGCACTATAACACATACTACTACACTATAATACTACTACACTATAATACTACTGCACTATAATACTACTACACTATAATACTACTGCACTATAATACACTATAATACTACTACACTACTAATACTACTGCACTATAATACTACTGCAATACTATAATACTACTACACTATAATACTACTACACTATAATACTACTGCACTATAATACTACTACACTATAATACTACTACACTATAATACTACTGCACTATAATACTACTGCACTATAATACTACTACACTATAATAATACTACTATAATACTACTGCACTATAATACTACTGCACTATATACATCACTACACTATAATACTACTGCACTATAATACTACTACACACTATATAATCACTACTACACTATAATACTACTGCACTATACACTACACTACACTAATACTACTACACTATAATACTACACTATACACATCACTACTACACTAATACCACACTATAATACTACTACACTATAATACTACTACACTATAATACTACTACACTATAATACCACTGCACTATAATACTACTACACTATAATACTACTACACTATATAATACTACTACACTATAATACTACTGCACTATAATACTACTGCACTATAATACTACTGCACTATAATACACTGCACTATAATACTACTGCACTATACATCACTACTACACTATAATACTACTACACTATAATACTACTGCACTATAATACTACTGCACTATAATACTACTGCACTATAATACTACACACTATACACATAATACTACTGCACTATAATACTACTACACTATAATACTACTACACTATAATACTACTGCACTATAATACTACTACACTATAATACTACTACACTATAATACTACTGCACTATAATACTACTACACTATAATACTACACTAATACTATTACACTATAATACTACTACATTATAATACTACATTATAATACTATTATAATACTACTACTATATACTACTACATTAATACTACTATACTATAATCCTACTATCGGTACACTGTCATTTTATATCTCACACACACCTGAGGTGTATTCATTAGTGCACACCTTAGCAAAACATTTTGCAACGAAAACAATGGTTCCTTATTGGCCAAATTCATGTTTGTTCCTCCCCATTTCAGTTGCTAGTGGGTTAACCTCTCGCTCGCTCTCTCTCGCTGTCTGTCTTGTCTGTCTCTGTCTCTGTCTCTCTCCCTCTCTACAGGGGAGGATTATAGAGTGCACCCACTGTGGCTGCCGAGGCTGCTCCGGCTGAATCGTCAGGATCATCGCCTGACTGTTCTACTCTGGCTCGTCTAGTCAGGTCTGGATCGCCTGGCTGTTTTGCTGTGGGGATCGTCTAGCCTGGCCTGGCTGTTCTGTTCTGGATCGTCAGTTATTTTCTACGGGACATCAGGGCTCATCTACTCCACCTGTGTGCTTCATTACCCTGGAGCGTCTAATCTCAAATACAGCCCACTACTCTCTAGCCCAAAACTCTCTACCCCTACTCTCTACCCCCTACTCTCTGCCCCCTACTCTCTACCCCTACCCTCTAGCCCCACTCTCTAGCCCACTACTCTCTAGCCCCCTACCCCCTACTCTCTAGCCCCTACTCTCTACTCTCTACCCCCTACTCTCTAGCCCACTACTCTCTGCCCCCTACTCCTCTAGCCCACTACTCTCTGCCCCCTACTCTCTGCCCCCTACCTCTAGCCCACTACTCTCTACCCCTCTGCCCCCTACTCTCTGCCCCCTACTCTCTAGCCCCCTCTCTAGCCTCTAGCCCCTACTACTCTCTACTCTCTGCCCCTACTCTCTGCCCCCTACTCTCTAGCCCCTACTCTCTAGCCCACTACTCTCTAGCCCAAAACTCTCTCTACTCTCCCCCCTACTCTCTGCCCCTACTCTCTGCCCCCTACTCCCTGTATAGCCCCTACTCTCTAGCCCCTACTCTCTGATCTGGGCAACCCCCTACTCTCTGCCCCCTACTCTCTAGCCCCATTCTTTGTGATTGGGCAGCATTCCAGCTGTTTAGTACACACGGTGGTCATTATTAAGTGCTATTGTACCTCATTTACAGTGAAGAGGGCCGTGGGAGAGGGTGGGATGGGAGGCTTTTTCTGCTGTTGAACATGTCATTGCTTTCAACCTGATGAATCTTGTTTTGTTTGTACCTTTTTATAATTTCAATTAAAACTCTCTTGTTTTAAATAATGCCGTCTGTGTGTATGTCACGGGTGGGATCTGAACCAGGGTCTCCCACGTTGGAGAAACCAAGCGTCTTGACCATGGGACCAAGAGGACAATGTGAATTCACATGGCACGGCTGCCTCATCACACCATGAACCAGACACCTCTCTGCAGTCAATCTGAATGGGTTCTGAGACAATAAACCAGACTCTCTGGTCTCTCTAACAACATCTCTTCTAGTCTCTAACAACATCTCTTCTAGTCTATAGTCTCTAACAACATCTCTTCTAGTCTATAGTCTCTAACAACAACTCTTCTAGTCTCAAGTCTCTCTAACATCTCTTCTAGTCTCTAACAGCATCTCTTCTAGTCTCTAACAACATCTCTTCTAGTCTCTAACAACATCTCTTCTAGTCTCTAACAACATCTCTTCTAGTCTCTTAACAACATCTCTTCTAGTCTCTAGTCTCCAACATCTATTCTAGTCTATAGTCTCCAACAACATCTATTCTAGTCTATAGTCTCCAACAACATCT
The DNA here is from genome assembly GCF_018296145.1 of Oncorhynchus tshawytscha. Lineage (NCBI taxonomy): Eukaryota > Metazoa > Chordata > Actinopteri > Salmoniformes > Salmonidae > Oncorhynchus > Oncorhynchus tshawytscha. The sequence continues at coordinate 95,250 of NW_024609514.1, forward strand.
ATTCTAGTCTCTAACAACATTCTTCTAGTCTAACAACTCTTCTAGTCTCTAACATCTTCTAGTCTCTCATCTTTAGTCTCTAACAACATTCTTCTAGTCTCTAACAACATCTTCTAGTCTCTAACAACATCTTCTAGTCTCTCATCTTTAGTCTCTAACAACATCTTCTAGTCTCTCTAACATCTCTTCTAGTCTAACATCTTCTAGTCTCTAACAACATCTATTCTAGTCTCTCTAACATCTCTTCTAATCTCTAGTCTATCTAATACTAGAACACTGGGTTCCACCATCTCTGACCTGTTTACCTCAATACATTAATACTAGAACACTGGGTTCCACCATCTCTGACCTGTTTACCTCAATAGATTAATCTAGAACACTGGGTTCCACCATGACATCTCTGACCTGTTTACCTCAATACATTAATCTAGAACACTGGGTTCCACCATATCTGACCTGTTTACCTCAATACATTAATCTAGAACACTGGGTTCCACCATGACATCTCTGACCTGTTTACCTCAATACATTAATACTAGAACACTGGGTTCCACCATCTCTGACCTGTTTACCTCAATACATTAATCTAGAACACTGGGTTCCACCATCTCTGACCTGTTTACCTCAATACATTAATACTAGAACACTGGGTTCCACCATCTCTGACCTGTTTACCTCAATACATTAATCTAGAACACTGGGTTCCACCATCTCTGACCTGTTTACCTCAATACATTAATCTAGAACACTGGGTTCCACCATCTCTGACCTGTTTACCTCAATACATTAATACTAGAACACTGGGTTCCACCATCTGACCTGTTTACCTCAATACATTAATACTAGAACACTGGGTTCCACCATCACTGACCTGTTTACCTCAATACATTAATCTAGAACACTGGGTTCCACCATCTCTGACCTGTTTACCTCAATACATTAATCTAGAACACTGGGTTCCACATGACATCTCTGACCTGTTTACCTCAATACATTAATACTAGAACACTGGGTTCCACCATCTCTGACCTGTTTACCTCAATACATTAATCTAGAACACTGGGTTCCACCATCTCTGACCTGTTTACCTCAATACATTAATACTAGAACACTGGGTTCCACCATCTCTGACCTGTTTACCTCAATACATTAATCTAGAACACTGGGTTCCACCATCTCTGACCTGTTTACCTCAATACATTAATACTAGAACACTGGGTTCCACCATCTCTGACCTGTTTACCTCAATACATTAATACTAGAACACTGGGTTCCACCATCTGACCTGTTTACCTCAATACATTAATACTAGAACACTGGGTTCCACCATCACTGACCTGTTTACCTCAATATATTAATCTAGAACACTGGGTTCCACCATCTCTGACCTGTTTACCTCAATACATTAATACTAGAACACTGGGTTCCACCATCTCTGACCTGTTTACCTCAATACATTAATACTAGAACACTGGGTTCCACCATCTGACCTGTTTACCTCAATACATTAATACTAGAACACTGGGTTCCACCATCTCTGACCTGTTTACCTCAATACATTAATCTAGAACACTGGGTTCCACCATCTCTGACCTGTTTACCTCAATACATTAATCTAGAACACTGGGTTCCACCATCTCTGACCTGTTTACCTCAATACATTAATACTAGAACACTGGGTTCCACTAAAGACATTTCTGAGGCCTACATTTACTCCGTTGTGTAAATAAATTAAAAGCTCTAGGAACATTTGGGTTGAACTGTATTACTGTATTGTATTATATGGTCTAGTTAACACATTGTTTAAACTAATTCTGACCTGTGGTCTTCAAACATTACAAATAGAACACTGGGAATTTGATTTACATTTACTGCTATAGAACACTGGGTTCCACCATCTGAATGGTTTGGGTCTGAATGGTTATATCTAATCTAATAACTGCTATAGTCTCCACCATCTGAATGGTTATGGGTCTGAATGGTTATGGGTCTGAATTAATAACTAGAACACTGGGTCTCCACCATCTGAATGGTTATGGGTCTGAATTAATAACTGCTATAGTCTACCACCATCTGAATGGTTATGGGTCTGAATTAATAACTGCTATAGTCTACCACCATCTGAATGGTTATGGGTCTGAATTAATAACTGATAGTCTACCACCATCTGAATGGTTATGGGTCTGAATTAATAACTGTTATAGTCTACCACCATCTGAATGGTTATGGGTCTGAATTAATAACTGCTATAGTCTACCACCATCTGAATGGTTATGGGTCTGAATGGTTATGGGTCTGAATTAATAACTGTCTCCATAGTCTACCACCATCTGAATTTATGGGTCTGAATTTAACTGGTCTGAATTAATAACTGTCTACCACATCTGAATGGGTCTGAATTAATCTGAATGGTTATGGGTCTGAATTAATAACTGCTATAGTCTGAACCATCTGAATGGTTATGGGTCTGAATTAATAACTGCTATAGTCTACCACCATCTGAATGGTTATGGGTCTGAATTAATAACTGCTATAGTCTACCACCATCTGAATGGTTATGGGTCTGAATTAATAACTGCTATAGTCTACCACCATCTGAAATGGGTCTGAATTTAACTGCTATAGTCTACCACCATCTGAATGGTTATGGGTCTGAATTAATAACTGCTATAGTCTACCACCATCTGAATGGTTATGGGTCTGAATTAATAACTGCTATAGTCTACCACCATCTGAATGGTTATGGGTCTGAATTAATCTGAATGGTTATGGGTCTGAATTAATAACTGCTATAGTCTACCACCATCTGAATGGTTATGGGTCTGAATTAATAACTGCTATAGTCTACCACCATCTGAATGGTTATGGGTCTGAATTAATAACTGCTATAGTCTACCACCATCTGAATGGTTATGGGTCTGAATTAATAACTGCTATAGTCTACCACCATCTGAATGGTTATCTGAATGGTTATGGGTCTGAATTAATAACTGCTATAGTCTACCACCATCTGAATGGTTATGGGTCTGAATTAATAACTGCTATAGTCTACCACCATCTGAATGGTTATGGGTCTGAATTAATAACTGCTATAGTCTACCACCATCTGAATGGTTATGGGTCTGAATGGTTATGGGTCTGAATTAATAACTACTATAGTCTACCACCATCTGAATGGTTATGGGTCTGAATTAATAACTGCTCCATCCTACCACCATCTGAATGGTTATGGGTCTGAATAAATAACTGCTCCATCCTACCACCATCTGAATGGTTATGGGTCTGAATTAATAACTGCTCCATCCTACCACCATCTGAATGGTTATGGGTCTGAATGGTTATGGGTCTGAATTAATAACTGCTCCATAGTCTACCACCATCTGAATGGTTATCTGAATGGTTATGGGTCTTAATAACTGCTCCATCCTACCACCATCTGAATGGTTATGGGTCTGAATTAATAACCATCTGAATCCTACCACCATCTGAATGGTTATGGGTCTGAATTAATAACTGCTCCATCCTACCACCATCTGAATGGTTATGGGTCTGAATTAATAACTGCTCCATCCTACCACCATCTGAATGGTTATGGGTCTGAATTAATAACTGCTCCATCCTACCACCAGCGGGCGTTCACTCTTCATTCCAACCCCTGAGTTCTATTGGCTGCTGTATTTAACGTTCAGCGAACATAGAGTTTGCGTCCCTCTTCCAATAGTCTATTGGTATAAGAAATGGAACAGAAAACGATGTCCAGCAACCTATTCTAGGCAAGCTTCTTCAGCATGGGACTCCGAGGAGTGTGTTTCAAGGAGAGAGGCCTGTGGGGAGCATTTCACAAGAGGCTATCAGTTAGAACCTTATTATGCATAATCTATCATTAATTAGCTAAATATAAGGCTAATACTGCACTGAATGTATTACCTGAAAGAGGTAGGCTAGGACAACTATATATAGAGTCTGTAGGTCTGTTATGACTGTCTGTCTTTGACAGGGTGGGACCTAAGGTGCTATAACTGATCCTATTGGTCTGTAATGACTGTCTGTCTTTGACAGGGTGGGACCTAAGGTGCTATAACTGATCCTATTGGTCTGTAATGACTGTCTGTCTTTGACAGGGTGGGACCTAAGGTACAATAACTGATCCTAATTGGTCTGTTATAACCGTCTGTCTTTGACTGGGTGGGACCTAAGGTACAATAACTGATCCTAATTGGTCTGTTATAACCGTCTGTCTTTGACTGGGTGGGACCTAAGGTAATAAACTATCTATCATATCACTATAACAATTTAAATGCTGTTCTGAATGTACCATGTTGTATCATAATAATTATTTCATAATTCAACTATTTATAGGCACTTTAATCAATATATTTGTACAGTACGGTATTATTTCATCACTGTCTATCAGTTTCATTGGAAAGTTCAGACGTTTCTGTTATGTGTTTTTATTGGCTAACAGCGAGAAAGGGGGCGTGGACATCACGTCTCTCTGTACACTGATTGGTTTATAGGTTTCGCGGACTTTGTATTCCTAGTAATTCAAGTCAATTTGCATGTTTGTCTTTCTCCAAACGTCAGATTTCCAACGGTGACAGCTGCACTGCCGAGCGACCCGGTGGGTACCCAGCAAAATAACTCTTTAGTTGTTATATTTACACTATTTGTACATTATTCACAAATAAAATAGCTCGATTAGCGTGCGGTTTTTGGGGTGACGTTTGACACTTTTTCTAGCTAGAAACTCATAGCTAAGTTAGCTATGATACAATGTGTAACTTTTTCTTGAATAAGTGAGTCCTATTTAAAAAAAAGAAAGTATTATGCATTAACTCAAATGTTCTATTTAGTGAAATCGGATCGTAATATCGTAAATGTAGTGAAACAGTTAGACCGCATGTCACGAGACAGCTGAACCTGCTGGCTGACTTTAGGGTCAGTGCTATGCGGGATCCTCGGGACGGTCGTACTCTAACTGACCCATACCTTACCTACAGATAGACGCAATGACCCGTACCTTACCTACAGATAGACGCAATGACCCGTACCTCACCCTACAGATAGACACAATGACCCGTACCTCACCCTACAGATAGACACAATGACCCGTACCTCACCCTACAGATAGACACAATGACCCGTACCTCACCTACAGATAGACACAATGACCCGTACCTCACCCTACAGATAGACACAATGACCCGTACCTTACCTACAGATAGACGCAATGACCCGTACCTCACCCTACAGATAGACAATGAGATACCTACGCAATGACCCGTACCTTACCTACAGATAGACGCAATGACCCGTACCTCACCCTACAGATAGACGCAATGACCCGTACCTCACCCTACAGATAGACGCAATGACCCGTACCTTACCCTACAGATAGACGCAATGACCCGTACCTTACCCTACAGATAGACGCAATGACCCGTACCTTACCCTACAGATAGACACAATGACCCGTACCTCACCCTACAGATAGACACAATGACCCGTACCTCACCCTACAGATAGACACAATGACCCGTACCTCACCCTACAGATAGACACAATGACCCGTACCTCACCCTACAGATAGACACAATGACCCGTACCTCACCCTACAGATAGACGCAATGACCCGTACCTCACCCTACAGATAGACGCAATGACCCGTACCTCACCCTACAGATAGACGCAATGACCCGTACCTCACCCTACAGATAGACGCAATGACCCGTACCTTACCCTACAGATAGACGCAATGACCCGTACCTTACCCTACAGATAGACGCAATGACCCGTACCTCACCCTACAGATAGACACAATGACCTGTACCTTACCCTACAGATAGACACAATGACCCGTACCTCACCCTACAGATAGACGCAATGACCCGTACCTTACCCTACAGATAGACGCAATGACCCGTACCTCACCCTACAGATAGACGCAATGACCCGTACCTCACCCTACAGATAGACACAATGACCCGTACCTCACCCTACAGATAGACACAATGACCCGTACCTCACCCTACAGATAGACGCAATGACCCGTACCTTACCCTACAGATAGACGCAATGACCCGTACCTTACCCTACAGATAGACGCAATGACCCGTACCTTACCTACAGATATACACAATGACCCGTACCTTACCTACAGATAGACGCAATGACCCGTACCTTACCCTACAGATAGACGCAATGACCCGTACCTTATCCTAGGTATGAGGAGGGCCCAGAGTTTCTCTCTCTTTCATACAAAGGTATGAGGAGCGCCCAGATTCTCTCTCTTTCATACAAAGGTATGAGGAGCGTCCAGAGTTTCTCTCTCTTTCATACAAAGGTATGAGGAGCGCCCAGAGTTTCTCTCTCTTTCATACAAAGGTATGAGGAGCGCCCAGAGTTTCTCTCTCTTTCATACAAAGGTATGAGGAGCGCCCAGAGTTTCTCTCTCTTTCATACAAAGGTATGAGGAGCGCCCAGAGTTTCTCTCTCTTTCATACAAAGGTATGAGGAGCGCCCAGAGTTTCTCTCTCTTTCATACAAAGGTATGAGGAGCGCCCAGAGTTTCTCTCTCTTTCATACAAAGGTATGAGGAGCGCCCAGAGTTTCTCTCTCTTTCATACAAAGGTATGAGGAGCGCCCACAATGTGTTTTGTGTGTGTGGAAGTGCTTAGTAATGAGTCTCTGATAACGAACACATTTAATAAAACGACACGTCCTGATCAAACATCCACATCATGATGGTAAACGACACGTCCTGATCCAACATCCACATCATGATGGTAAACGACATGTCCTGATCAAACATCCACATCATGATGGTAAACGACACGTCCTGATCAAACATCCACATCATGATGGTAAACGACACGTCCTGATCCAACATCCACATCATGATGGTAAACGACACGTCCTGATCAAACATCCACATCATGATGGTAAACGACACGTCCTGATCCAACATCCACATCATGATGGTAAACGACACGTCCTGATCAAACATCCACATCATGATGGTAAACGACACGTCCTGATCAAACATCCACATCATGATGGTAAACCCAGAGAGTTATTTCAGAACAGGACAGAATGATTCAGGAAACTGGGCTTCGACTTTGGACCAGTCAGTCAACTAGCAAGACATTGTTGTCATTTTATAACGGGTGATGATCAGCAGAAATAAGGGACCAACTAACTAACTCTCTCAGTAGATGTGACTTCCTCTTTCTAACAATCCCCTGGTCTTGTACACAGATAGTATCTAACATTCACCAAAGCCAGCTACTGATAGTTCAACCCTTAGTAACAGAACAGATGGAATATGATCAGGACTACTGTACATCTGACTGTAGAAATGACTGTTGAAAACTAGTCTAGGTTGGAACTGTTGCTGTTAAAATACAATAATAGTTATTCTGAACTGGAATAAACTGATTGAAGCAAGATGCTTTTTGAGGCAAACAGGAAGTGGTCTCCTGACTGAGAACCCACCTCACACAGTTCTGGGTTGTTCATCTACAAACAGGAAGTGGTCTCCTGCCTGAGAACCCACTCACACAGTTCTGGGTTGTTCATCTACAAACAGGAAGTGGTCTCCTGCCTGACTGAGAACCCACTCACACAGTTCTGGGTTGTTCATCTACAAACAGGAAGTGGTCTCCTGCCTGACTGAGAACCCACTCACACAGTTCTGGGTTGTTCATCTACAAACAGGAAGTGGGCTCCTGACTGAGAACCCACCTCACACAGTTCTGGGTTGTTTGTCTACAACAGGAAGTGGTCTCCTGACTGAGAACCCACCTCACACAGTTCTGGGTTGTTCATCTACAAACAGGAAGTGGTCTCCTGACTGAGAACCCACCTCACACAGTTCTGGGTTGTTCATCTACAAACAGGAAGTGGGCTCCTGACTGAGAACCCACCTCACACAGTTCTGGGTTGTTCATCTACAACAGGAAGTGGTCTCCTGCCTGACAGAGAACCCACTCACACAGTTCTGGGTTGTTCATCTACAACAGGAAGTGGTCTCCTGACTGACAGAGAACACAGTTCTGGGTTGTTTGTCTACAACAGGAAGTGGTCTCCTGCCTGAGAACCCACTCACACAGTTCTGGGTTGTTCCATCTACAACAGGAAGTGGTCTCCTGACTGACAGAGAACACAGTTCTGGGTTGTTTGTCTACAACAGGAAGTGGTCTGACTGAGAACCCACTCACGCAGTTCTGGGTTGTTCATCTAAAAACAGGAAGTGGTCTCCTGACTGACAGAGAACACAGTTCTGGGTTGTTTGTCTACAACAGTTCCAACCTAGACAGATATGTCAGAGTGTTTTTAATGGGGAAATAAACATGAATAGATATTTATATGGATATTTAATGTCATTGGTATTTGTTTTAGGCATAAGGGCAATGAAATGTACCGATATTTATGTATAGTTGCATATTTTACTTAGCTTGGGTCCCAGGAAAACAGAATTTCTCATTTGGGTGCCAGGCTGAAAAGGTTAAAGAACCCCCTGCTTTACACGCTACAACACCGAATGGGTGACTTTATCTAGCGAGGTTAGTTAGCTGACGGTGGCTGGCCTCTGTAAGTTGGACAAATAAGATAACACAAGTCATGAGTCCAGCTGCTGTTGCATCAGACACAGAGTGGCAGTGACAGGGGTGGCACCCTATTCCCTACATAGTCCACTATTTCACCAGGACCATACCAAATGGCACCCTATTCCCTACATAGTCCACTATTTCACCAGGACCATACCAAATGGCACCCTATTCCCTACATAGTCCACCCTATTCAAATCAAATCAAATTTATTTATATAGCCCTTCGTACATCAGCTGATATCTCAAAGTGCTGTACAGAAACCCAGCCTAAAACCCCAAACAGCAAGCAATGCAGGTGTAGAAGCACGGTGGCTAGGAAAAACTCCCTAGAAAGGCCAAAACCTAGGAAGAAACCTAGAGAGGAACCAGGCTATGTGGGGTGGCCAGTCCTCTTCTGGCTGTGCCGGGTGGAGATTATAACAGAACATGGCCAAGATGTTCAAATGTTCATAAATGACCAGCATGGTCGAATAATAATAAGGCAGAACAGTTGAAACTGGAGCAGCAGCACAGTCAGGTGGAAGTTGAAACTGGAGCAGCAGCATGGCCAGGTGGACTGGGGACAGCAAGGAGTCATCATGTCAGGTAGTCCTGGGGCATGGTCGTAGGGCTCAGGTCAGTTGAAACTGGAACAGCAGCATGGCCAGGTGGACTGGGGACAGCAAGGAGTCATCATGTCAGGTAGTCCTGGAGCTCAGGTCCTAGGGCTCAGGTCCTCCGAGAGAGAGAAAGAAAGAGAGAAGGAGAGAATTAGAGAACGCACACTTAGATTCACACAGGACACCGAATAGGACAGGAGAAGTACTCCAGATATAACAAACTGACCCCAGCCCCCAACACATAAACTACTGCAGCATAAATACTGGAGGCTGAGACAGGAGGGGTCAGGAGACACTGTGGCCCCATCCGAGGTCACCCCGGACAGGGCCAAACAGGAAGGATATAACCCCACCCACTTTGCCAAAGCACAGCCCCACACCACTAGAGGGATATCTTCAACCACCAACTTACCATCCTGAGACAAGGCTGAGTATAGCCCACAAAGATCTCCGCCACGGCACAACCCAAGGGGGGCGCCAACCCAGACAGGATGACCACAACAGTGAATCAACCCACTCAGGTGACGCACCCCCTCCAGGGACGGCATGAGAGAGCCCCAGTAAGCCAGTGACCCAGCCCCTGTAATAGGGTTAGAGGCAGAGAATCCCAGTGGAAAGAGGGGAACCGGCCAGGCAGAGACAGCAAGGGCGGTTCGTTGCTCCAGAGCCTTTCCGTTCACCTTCCCACTCCTGGGCCAGACTACACTCAATCATATGAGTCTTCAGTAAAGACTTGAAGGTTGAGACAGAGTTTGCGTCTCTGACATGGGTAGGCAGACCGTTCCATAAAAATGGAGCTCGATAGGAGAAAGCCCTGCCTCCAGCTGTTTGCTTAGAAATTCTAGGGACAATTAGGAGGCCTGCATCTTGTGACCGTAGCGTACGTGTAGGTATGTACGGCAGGACCAAATCAGAGAGTTAGGTAGGAGCAAGCCCATGTAATGCTTTGTAGGTTAGCAGTAAAACCTTGAAATCAGCCCTTGCTTTGACAGGAAGCCAGTGTAGAGAGGCTAGCACTGGAGTAATATGATCAAATTTTTGGTTCTAGTCAGGATTCTAGCAGCCGTATTTAGCACTAACTGAAGTTTATTTAGTGCTTTATCCGGGTAGCCAGAAAATAGGGCATTGCAGTAGTCTAACCTAGAAGTGACAAAAGCATGGATTAATTTTTCTGCATCATTTTTGGACAGAAAGTTTCTGATTTTTGCAATGTTACGTAGATGGAAAAAGATGTCCTTGAAATGGTCTTGATATGTTCTTCAAAAGAGAGATCAGGGTCCAGAGTAACGCCGAGGTCCTTCACAGTTTTATTTGAGACGACTGTACAACCATTAAGATTAATTGTCAGATTCAACAGAATATCTCTTTGTTTCTTGGGACCTAGAACAAGCATCTCTGTTTTGTCCGAGTTTAATAGTAGAAAATTTGCAGCCATCCACTTCCTTATGTCTGAAACACATGCTTCTAGCGAGGGCAATTTTGGGGCTTCACCATGTTTCATTGAAATGTACAGCTGTGTGTCATCCGCATAGCAGTGAAAGTTTACATTATGTTTTCGAATAACATCCCCAAGAGGTAAAATATATAGTGAGAACAATAGTGGTCCTAAAACGGAACCTTGAGGAACACCGAAATTTACAGTTGATTTGTCAGAGGACAAACCATTCACAGAGACAAACTGATATCTTTCCGACAGATAAGATCTAAACCAGGCCAGAACTTGTCCGTGTAGACCAATTTGGGTTTCCAATCTCTCCAAAAGAATGTGGTGATCGATGGTATCAAAAGCGGCACTAAGGTCTAGGAGCACGAGGACAGATGCAGAGCCTCGGTCCGATGCCATTAAAATGTCATTTACCACCTTCACAAGTGCCGTCTCAGTGCTATGATGGGGTCTAAAACCAGACTGAAGCATTTCGTATACATTGTTTGTCTTCAGGAAGGCAGTGAGTTGCTGAGCAACAGCCTTCTCTAAAATTTTTGAGAGGAATGGAAGATTCGATATAGGCCGATAGTTTTTTATATTTTCTGGGTCAAGGTTTGGCTTTTTCAAGAGAGGCTTTATTACTGCCACTTTTAGTGAGTTTGGTACACATCCAGTGGATAGAGAGCCGTTTATTATGTTCAACATAGGAGGGCCAAGCACAGGAAGCAGCTCTTTCAGTAGTTTAGTTGGAATAGGGTCCAGTATGCAGCTTGAAGGTTTAGAGGCCATGATTATTTTCATCATTGTGTCAAGAGATATAGTACTAAAACACTTGAGCGTCTCTCTTGATCCTAGGTCCTGGCAGAGTTGTGCAGACTCAGGACAACTGAGGTTTGGAGGAATACGCAGGTTTAAAGAAGAGTCCGTAATTTGCTTTCTAATAATCATAATCTTTTCCTCAAAGAAGTTCATGAATTTATCACTGCTAAAGTGAAAGTCATCCTCTCTTGGGGAATGCTGCTTTTTAGTTAGCTTTGCGACAGTATCAAAAAGGAATTTCGGATTGTTCTTATTTTCCTCAATTAAGTTAGAAAAATAGGATGATCGAGCAGCAGTAAGGGCTCTTCGGTACTGCACGGTACTGTCTTTCCAAGCTAGTCGGAAGACTTCCAGTTTGGTGTGGCGCCATTTCCGTTCCAATTTTCTGGAAGCTTGCTTCAGAGCTCGGGTATTTTCTGTGTACCAGGGAGCTAGTTTCTTATGAGAATTTTTTAAAGTTTTTTTAGTTTTTAGGGGTGCAACTGCATCTAGGGTATTGCGCAAGGTTAAATTGAGATCCTCAGTTAGGTGGTTAACTGATTTTTGTCCTCTGGCGTCCTTGGGTAGGCAGAGGGAGTCTGGAAGGGCATCAAGGAATCTTTGTGTTGTCTGTGAATTTATAGCACGACTTTTGATGTTCCTTGGTTGGGGTCTGAGCAGATTATTTGTTGCAATTGCAAACGTAATAAAATGGTGGTCCGATAGTCCAGGATTATGAGGAAAAACATTAAGATCCACCACATTTATTCCATGGGACAAAACTAGGTCCAGCGTATGACTGTGACAGTGAGTGGGTCCAGAGACATGTTGGACAAAACCCACTGAGTCGATGATGGCTCCGAAAGCCTTTTGGAGTGGGTCTGTGGACTTTTCCATGTGAATATTAAAGTCACCAAAGATTAGAATATTATCTGCTATGACTACAAGGTCCGATAGGAATTCAGGGAACTCAGTGAGAAACGCTGTATATGGCTCAGGAGGCCTGTAAACAGTAGCTATAAAAAGTGATTGAGTAGGCTGCATAGATTTCATGACTAGAAGCTCAAAAGACGAAAACGTCATTTTTTTTTTTTGTAAATTGAAACTTGCTATCGTAAATGTTAGCAACCCCTCCGCCTTTGCGGGATGCACGGGGATATGGTCACTAGTGTAGCCAGGAGGTGAGGCCTCATTTAAAACAGTAAATTCATCAGGCTTAAGCCATGTTTCAGTCAGGCCAATCACATCAAGATTATGATCAGTGATTAGTTCATTGACTATAATTGCCTTTGAAGTAAGGGATCTAACATTAAGTAGCCCTATTTTGAGATGTGAGGTATCATGATCTCTTTCAGTAATGACAGGAATGGAGGTGGTCTTTATCCTAGTGAGATTGCTAAGGCGAACACCGCCATGTTTAGTTTTGCCCAACCCAGGTCGAGGCACAGACACGGTCTCAATGGTGATAGCTGAGCTGACTACACTGACTATTCCCTACATAGTCCACTATTTCCACCAGGACCATACCAAATGGCACCCTATTCACTACATAGTCCAATTTGGACCATACCAAATGGCACCCTATTCACTACATAGTCCACTATTTCCACCAGGACCATACCAAATGGCACCCTATTCCCTACATAGTCCACTATTTCCACCAGGACCATACCAAATGGCACCCTATTCCCTACATAGTCCACTATTTCCACCAGGACCATACCAAATGGCACCCTATTCCCTACATAGTCCACAATTTCCACCAGGACCATACCAAATGGCACCCTATTCCCTACATTTTTTTATATATTTTTTTATTTCACCTTTATTTAACTAGGTAGGCTAGTTGAGAACAAGTTCTCATTTGCAACTGTGACCTGGCCAAGATAAAGCATAGCAGTGTGAGCAGACAACACAGAGTTACACATGGAGTAAACAATTAACAAGTCAATAACACAGTAGAAAACAAAGGGGGAGTCTATATACATTGTGTGCAAAAGGCATGAGGAGGTAGGCGAATAATTACAATTTTGCAGATTAATAACACTGGAGTGATAAATGATCAGATGGTCATGTACAGGTAGAGATATTGGTGTGCAAAAGAGCAGAAAAGTAAATAAATAAAAACAGTATGGGGATGAGGTAGGTAAAAATGGGTGGGCTATTTACCGATAGACTATGTACAGCTGCAGCGATCGGTTAACTGCTCAGATCAAATCAAATTTTATTTGTCACATACACATGGTTAGCAGATGTTAATGCGAGTGTAGCGAAATGCTTGTGCTTCTAGTTCCGACAATGCAGTAATAACGAGGGTCGCAGATGCAGATGTTTAAAGTTGGTGAAGGAGATAAGTCTCCAACTTCAGCGATTTTTGCAATTCGTCCACTATTTCCACCAGAACCATACCAAATGGCACCCTATTCCCTACATAGTCCACTATTTCCACCAGGACCATACCAAATGGCACCCTGTGCACTATTTCCACCAGAACCATACCAAATGGCACCCTATTCCCTACATAGTCCACTATTTCCACCAGGACCATACCAAATGGCACCCTATTCCCTACATAGTCCACTATTTCCACCAGGACCATACCAAATGGCACCCTATTCCCTACATAGTCCACTATTTCCACCAGGACCATACCAAATGGCACCCTATTCCCTACATAGTCCACTATTTCCACCAGGACCATACCAAATGGCACCCTATTCCCTACATAGTCCACTATTTCCACCAGGACCATACCAAATGGCACCCTATTCCCTACATAGTCCACTATTTCCACCAGGACCATACCAAATGGCACCCTATTTCTTACACACTGTTCCAGTGATAAGCTGACTAAATATAGCCCTGAATACCAGATATCCTGACTAAATATAGTCCTGAATACCAGATGACCTGACTAAATATAGTCCTGAATACCAGATAACCTGACTAAATATAGTCCTGTTGGTTTAAACATGGCTGTTCCAGTGATAACCTGACTAAATATAGTCCTGAATACCAGATAACCTGACTAAATATAGTCCTGTTGGTTTAAACATGGCTGTTCCTGTGATAACCTGACTAAATATAGCCCTGAATACCAGATAACCTGACTAAATATAGCCCTGAATACCAGATAACCTGACTAAATATAGTCCTGAATACCAGATGACCTGACTAAATATAGTCCTGAATACCAGATAACCTGACTAAATATAGTCCTGAATACCAGATAACCTGACTAAATATAGTCCTGAATACCAGATGACCTGACTAAATATAGTCCTGAATACCAGATAACCTGACTAAATATAGTCCTGAATACCAGATAACCTGACTAAATATAGCCCTGTTGGTTTAAACATGGCTGTTCTAGTGATAACCTGACTAAATATAGCCCTGAATACCATAACCTGACTAAATATAGCCCTGACTAAAATAGCCCAGATAACCTGACTAAATATAGCCCTGAATACCAGATAACCTGACTAAATATAGCCCTGAATACCAGATAACCTGACTAAATATAGCCCTGAATACCAGATAACCTGACTAAATATAGTCCTGAATACCAGATGACCTGACTAAATATAGTCCTGAATACCAGATAACCTGACTAAATATAGTCCTGAATACCAGATAACCTGACTAAATATAGCCCTGTTGGTTTAAACATGGCTGTTCTAGTGATAACCTGACTAAATATAGCCCTGAATACCAGATGACCTGACTAAATATAGCCCTGAATACCAGATAACCTGACTAAATATAGTCCTGAATACCAGATAACCTGACTAAATATAGCCCTGAATACCAGATAACCTGACTAAATATAGTCCTGATAACCTGACTAAAATACCAGATAACCTGACTAAATATAGTCCTGAATACCAGATAACCTGACTAAATAGCCCTGAATACCAGATAACCTGACTAAATTCCTGAATACCAGATAACCTGACTAGCCCTGAATACCAGATAACCTGACTAAATATAGCCCTGAATACCAGATAACCTGACTAAATATAGCCCTGAATACCAGATAACCTGACTAAATATAGCCCTGAATACCAGATAACCTGACTAAATATAGCCCTGAATACCAGATAACCTGACTAAATATAGCCCTGAATACCAGATAACCTGACTAAATATAGCCCTGAATACCAGATAACCTGACTAAATATAGCCCTGAATACCAGATAACCTGACTAAATATAGCCCTGAATACCAGATAACCTGACTAAATATAGCCCTGAATACCAGATAACCTGACTAAATATAGCCCTGAATACCAGATAACCTGACTAAATATAGCCCTGAATACCAGATAACCTGACTAAATATAGCCCTGAATACCAGATAACCTGACTAAATATAGCCCTGAATACCAGATAACCTGACTAAATATAGTCCTGAATACCAGATTGACTAAATTTAAACAGATAACCTGACTAAATATAGCCCAATACCAGATAACCTGACTAAATATAGCCCTGAATACCAGATAACCTGACTAAATATAGTCCTGTTGGTTTAAACATGGCTGTATCCTGAATACCAGATAACCTGACTAAATATAGCCCTGAATACCAGATAACCTGACTAAATATAGCCCTGACTAAAATAGCCCCAGATAACCTGACTAAATATAGCCCTGAATACCAGATAACCTGACTAAATATAGCCCTGAATACCAGATAACCTGACTAAATATAGCCCTGAATACCAGATAACCTGACTAAATATAGCCCTGAATACCAGATAACCTGACTAAATATAGCCCTGAATACCAGATAACCTGACTAAATATAGCCCTGAATACCAGATAACCTGACTAAATATAGCCCTGAATACCAGATAACCTGACTAAATATAGCCCTGAATACCAGATAACCTGACTAAATATAGCCCTGAATACCAGATAACCTGACTAAATATAGCCCTGAATACCAGATAACCTGACTAAATATAGCCCTGAATACCAGATAACCTGACTAAATATAGCCCTGAATACCAGATAACCTGACTAAATATAGCCCTGAATACCAGATAATAACCTGACTAAATATAGCCCTGAATACCAGATAACCTGACTAAATATAGCCCTGAATACCAGATAACCTGACTAAATATAGCCCTGAATACCAGATAACCTGACTAAATATAGCCTGAATGAATACCAGATAACCTGACTAAATATAGCCCTGAATACCAGATAACCTGACTAAATATAGCCCTGAATACCAGATAACCTGACTAAATATAGCCCTGAATACCAGATAACCTGACTAAATATAGCCCTGAATACCAGATAACCTGACTAAATATAGCCCTGAATACCAGATAACCTGACTAAATATAGCCCTGAATACCAGATAACCTGACTAAATATAGCCCTGAATACCAGATAACCTGACTAAAAATATAGATAACCCTGAATACCAGATAACCTGACTAAATATAGCCCTGAATACCAGATAACCTGACTAAATATAGCCCTGAATACCAGATAACCTGACTAAATATAGCCCTGAATACCAGATAACCTGACTAAATATAGCCCTGAATACCAGATAACCTGACTAAATATAGCCCTGAATACCAGATAACCTGACTAAATATAGCCCTGAATACCAGATAACCTGACTAAATATAGCCCTGAATACCAGATAACCTGACTAAATATAGTCCTGAATACCAGATAACCTGACTAAATATAGTCCTGAATACCAGATAACCTGACTAAATATAGTCCTGAATACCAGATAACCTGACTAAATATAGTCCTGAATACCAGATAACCTGACTAAATATAGTCCTGAATACCAGATAACCTGACTAAATATAGTCCTGAATACCAGATAACCTGACTAAATATAGTCCTGAATACCAGATAACCTGACTAAATATAGCCCTGAATACCAGATAACCTGACCTGAATACCAGATAACCTGACTAAATATAGCCCTGAATACCAGATAACCTGACTAAATATAGCCCTGAATACCAGATGACCTGACTAAATATAGCCCTGAATACCAGATAACCTGACTAAATATAGTCCTGAATACCAGATAACCTGACTAAATATAGTCCTGTTGGTTTAAACATGGCTGTTCCAGTGATAACCTGACTAAATATAGTCCTGAATACCAGATAACCTGACTAAATATAGTCCTGAATACCAGATGACCTGACTAAATATAGTCCTGAATACTATATTTTCCCAACAAGTGATATTTAGAGGGGTTGGCAAAAGATACTGTTGAATCTTATTTGGCATAGCTTAACTAACTAACTAACTAACTGTCTGTCATGTCTCATAGCTTAACTAACTAACTAACTGTCTGTCTGTCTGTCTGTAGATCAGTACCAGTCGTCATGTCTCATAGCTTAACTAACTAACTAACTAACTATCTGTCTTGTCTGTAGATCAGTACCAGTCGTCATGTCTCATAGCTTAACTAACTAACTAACTGTCTGTCTGTCTGTCTGTAGATCAGTACCAGTCGTCATGTCTCATAGCTTAACTAACTAACTAACTGTCTGTCATGTCTCATAGCTTAACTAACTAACTAACTGTCTGTCTGTCTGTCTGTAGATCAGTACCAGTCGTCATGTCTCATAGCTTAACTAACTAACTAACTAACTAACTGTCTGTCATGTCTCATAGCTTAACTAACTAACTGTCTGTCATGTCTGTGTCTGTAGATCAGTACCAGTCGTCATGTCTCATAGCTTAACTAACTAACTAACTGTCTGTCTGTCTGTAGATCAGTACCAGTCGTCATGTCTCATAGCTTAACTAACTAACTAACTGTCTGTCTGTCTGTGTCTGTAGATCAGTACCAGTCGTCATGTCTCATAGCTTAACTAACTAACTGTCTGTCTGTCTGTAGATCAGTACCAGTCGTCATGTCTCATAGCTTAACTAACTAACTGTCTGTCTGTCTGTGTCTGTAGATCAGTACCAGTCGTCATGTCTCATAGCTTAACTAACTAACTAACTGTCTGTGTCTGTAGATCAGTACCAGTCGTCATGTCTCATAGCAACGGTACCAGTCACCATGTCAGTAAGGACGTGTGGGCGTCTCACAACAAGATGATGCAGGAGCCACTCAGCTCCAACGACTCTGAGGTACGTCACACGGGGAGTGGGTGTGTGTGTGAGTGTGAGTTGGGGTGTGTGTGTGAGTATGAGGCCGGGATTGAAACCGATCGCCCTTTGTCGACAATGCGTCTTCCAAAAGGCAATTTTCGCAGAGCCCCGCATTCACAGTAAACACTGAGCTCAATCAGAAAGGACCTTTTGAAATGTGAGCTCTGTTGACGAAGGGATCTGATTGGTTCCTGGTGTGAGTGTCTGATTGGTTCCTGGTGTGAGTGTCTATAAGGCTGTGTGTTTAAGCCTGGTTTCTATATTCTAGAATCCACATGGTGATAACATATGCACATTTTCCCTCCGATGGTGTTTCTACCTAAACTGACTCGTTGCTGTTGATGACGTCGCTTTTACGTTTCCTTGTACCGAATATAAAGGGCAATGTGTTTCAGCCAGGGACTACAGGCCAGGTATCTACAGGCCAGGTATCTACAGGCCAGGTAACTACAGGCCGGGTTGAGGCCAGGTATCTACAGGCCAGGTAACTACAGGCCGGGTTGAGGCCAGGTAACTACAGGCCGGGTTGAGGCCAGGTAACTACAGGCCGGGTTGAGGCCAGGTATCTACAGGCCAGGTAACTACAGGCCGGGTTCAGGCCAGGTATCTACAGGCCAGGTAACTACAGGCCGGGTTCAGGCCAGGTATCTACAGGCCAGGTAACTACAGGCCGGGTTGAGGCCAGGTAACTACAGGCCGGGTTGAGGCCAGGTAACTACAGGCTGGGTTGTGTTAGGTGTATTATAATGAATCGGTGTATTGTCTAGGTGTATTATAATGAATCGGTGTATTGTCTAGGTGTATTATAATTAATCAGTGTATTGTCTAGGTGTATTATAATGAATCTGTGTATTGTGTGTATTATAATGAATCGCTGTATTGTCTAGGTGTATTATAATGGATCTGTGTATTATAATGAATCAGTGTATTGTCTAGGTGTATTATAATGAATCTGTGTATTGTGTGTATTATAATGAATCGCTGTATTGTCTAGGTGTATTATAATGGATCTGTGTATTATAATGAATCAGTGTATTGTCTAGGTGTATTATAATGGATCTGTGTATTATAATGAATCAGTGTATTGTCTAGGTGTTCTCCATCATCAAGAGAGAGAAGCACCGTCAGACCTTCGGCCTGGAGCTGATCGCATCAGAGAACTTCACCTCCAGAGCTGTTCTAGAAGCCCTGGGCTCCTGTATGAACAACAAGTACTCAGAGGGGTATCCTGGACAGAGGTAGGCACTATGAAGCTTTATGAAGCTTTATGAACCTGTATTTAACCAGGGAGTCACTCAGAGGGGTATCCTGGACAGAGGTAGGCACTATGAAGCTATGAACCTGTATTTAACCAGGGAGTCACTCAGAGGGGTATCCTGGACAGAGGTAGGCACTATGAAGCTATGAACCTGTATTTAACCAGTCACTCAGAGGGGTATCCTGGACAGAGGTAGGCACTATGAAGCTATGAACCTGTATTTAACCAGGGAGTCAATCAGAGGGGTATCCTGGACAGAGGTAAGAAAAGCAATCGCATTCTGTAGCAAAAGTCTTCAATCAATAATAAGAAATACCAGGAAGGCACCAGAATATCTAGCTGGGAGGAGACTATATGGCTTTAGGTGGTTAGAGTATAGACTATATGGCATTAGTCGGGTGGTTAGAGTATAGACTATATGGCTTTCGGTGGTTAGAGTATAGACTATATGGCTTTAGGTGGTTAGAGTATAGACTATATGGCTTTAGGTGGTTAGAGTATAGACTATATGGCTTTAGGTGGTTAGAGTATAGACTATATGGCTTTAGGTGGTTAGAGTATAGACTATATGGCATTAGTCAGGTGGTTAGAGTATAGACTATATGGCATTAGTCAGGGGGTTAGAGTATAGACTATATGGCATTAGTTAGGTGGTTAGAGTATAGACTATATGGCATTAGTCAGGTGGTTAGAGTATAGACTATATGGCATTAGTCAGGTGGTTAGAGTATAGACTATATGGCATTAGTCAGGTGGTTAGAGTATAGACTATATGGCATTTAGGTGGTTAGAGTATAGACTATATGGCTTTAGGTAGGTGGTTAGAGTATAGACTATATGGCTTTAGGTGGTTAGAGTATAGACTATATGGGCTTTAGGTGGGTTAGAGTATAGACTATATGGCTTTATGGGTGTGGTTAGAGTATAGACTATATGGCTTTAGGTGGTTAGAGTATAGACTATATGGCTTTAGGTGGTTAGAGTATAGACTATATGGCTTTAGGTGGTGTATAGACTATATGGAGGTGGTTAGAGTATAGACTATATGGCATTAGTCAGGTGGTTAGATAGACTATAGACTATATGGCATTAGTCAGGTGGTTAGAGTATAGACTATATGGCATTAGTCAGGTGGTTAGAGTATAGACTATATGGCAGTATAGACTATATGGCTTTCAGGTGGTTAGAGTATAGACTATATGGTTAGACTATATGGCTTTCAGGTGGTTAGAGTATAGACTATATGGCATTTAGGTGGTTAGAGTATAGACTATATGGTTTAGACTATATGGCAGGTGGTTAGAGTATAGACTATATGGCATTAGTCAGGTGGTTAGAGTATAGACTATATGGCATTAGTCAGGTGGTTAGAGTATAGACTATATGGCATTAGTCAGGTGGTTATGGCATTAGTCAGTATAGAGTATATATGGCATTAGTCAGGTGGTTAGAGTATAGACTATATGGCATTAGTCAGGTGGTTAGAGTATAGACTATATGGCATTAGTCAGGTGGTTAGAGTATAGACTATATGGCATTAGTCAGGTGGTTAGAGTATAGACTATATGGCATTAGTCAGGTGGTTAGAGTATAGACTATATGGCATTAGTCAGGTGGTTAGAGTATAGACTATATGGCATTAGTCAGGTGGTTAGAGTATAGACTATATGGCTTTAGGTGGTTAGAGTATAGACTATATGGCTTTAGTCAGGTGGTTAGAGTATAGACTATATGGCATTAGTCAGGTGGTTAGAGTATAGACTATATGGCATTAGTCAGGTGGTTAGAGTATAGACTATATGGCATTAGTCAGGTGGTTAGAGTATAGACTATATGGCATTAGTCAGGTGGTTAGAGTATAGACTATATGGCATTAGTCAGGTGGTTAGAGTATAGACTATATGGCATTAGTCAGGTGGTTAGTCAGGTGGTTAGAGTATAGACTATATGGCTTTCAGGTGGTTAGAGTATAGACTATATGGCATTAGTCAGGTGGTTAGAGTATAGACTATATGGCATTAGTCAGGTGGTTAGAGTATAGACTATATGGCTTTAGGTGGTTAGAGTATAGACTATATGGCTTTAGGTGGTTAGAGTATAGACTATATGGCATTAGTCAGGTGGTTAGAGTATAGACTATATGGCTTTCAGGTGGTTAGAGTATAGACTATATGGCATTTAGGTGGTTAGAGTATAGACTATATGGCTTTAGGTGGTTAGAGTATAGACTATATGGCTTTAGGTGGTTAGAGTATAGACTATATGGCTTTAGGTGGTTGTATAGACTATATGGCTTTAGGTGGTTAGAGTATAGACTATATGGCTTTCAGGTGGTTAGAGTATAGACTATATGGCATTAGTCAGGTGGGTAGACTATATGGCATTAGTCAGGTGGTTAGAGTATAGACTATATGGCATTAGTCAGGTGGTTAGAGTATAGACTATATGGCATTAGTCAGGTGGTTAGAGTATAGACTATATGGCATTAGTCAGGTGGTTAGAGTATAGACTAGGTGGTTGGCATTAGTCAGGTGGTTAGAGTATAGACTATATGGCATTAGTCAGGTGGTTGGTTAGTAGACTATATGGCTTTAGGTGGTTAGAGTATAGACTATATGGCATTAGTCAGGTGGTTAGAGTATAGACTATATGGCTTTAGTCAGGTGGTTAGTAGACATGGCATTAGTCAGGGTTAGAGTATAGACTATATGGCATTAGTCAGGTGGTTAGAGTATAGACTATATGGCATTAGTCAGGTGGTTAGAGTATAGACTATATGGCATTAGTCAGGTGGTTAGAGTATAGACTATATGGCATTAGTCAGGTGGTTAGAGTATAGACTATATGGCATTAGTCAGGTGGTTAGAGTATAGACTATATGGCATTAGTCAGGTGGTTAGAGTATAGACTATATGGCTTTAGTCAGGTGGTTAGAGTATAGACTATATGGCTTTAGGTGGTTAGAGTATAGACTATATGGCTTTAGTCAGGTGGTTAGAGTATAGACTATATGGCTTTAGGTGGTTAGAGTATAGACTATATGGGCAGGTGGTTAGTCAGGTGGTTAGAGTATAGACTATATGGCATTAGTCAGGTGGTTAGAGTATAGACTATATGGCATTAGTCAGGTGGTTAGAGTATAGACTATATGGCATTAGTCAGGTGGTTAGAGTATAGACTATATGGCATTAGTCAGGTGGTTAGAGTATAGACTATATGGTGGTTAGTCAGGTGGTTAGAGTATAGACTATATGGCATTGGCTTTAGGTGGTTAGAGTATAGACTATATGGCTTTAGTCAGGTGGTTAGAGTATAGACTATATGGCATTAGTCAGGTGGTTAGAGTATAGACTATATGGCATTAGTCAGGTGGTTAGAGTATAGACTATATGGCATTAGTCAGGTGGTTAGAGTATAGACTATATGGCATTAGTCAGGTGGTTAGAGTATAGACTATATGGCTTTAGGTGGTTAGAGTATAGACTATATGGCTTTAGGTGGTTAGAGTATAGACTATATGGCTTTCAGGTGGTTAGAGTATAGACTATATGGCTTTCAGGTGGTTAGAGTATAGACTATATGGCATTAGTCAGGTGGTTAGAGTATAGACTATATGGCATTAGTCAGGTGGTTAGAGTATAGACTATATGGCATTAGTCAGGTGGTTAGAGTATAGACTATATGGCATTAGTCAGGTGGTTAGAGTATAGACTATATGGCATTAGTCAGGTGGTTTATGGAGTATAGACTATATGGCTTTTTAGGTGGTTAGAGTATAGACTATATGGCATTAGTCAGGTGGTTAGAGTATAGACTATATGGCATTAGTCAGGTGGTTAGAGTATAGACTATATGGCATTAGTCAGGTGGTTAGAGTATAGACTATATGGCATTAGTCAGGTGGTTAGAGTATAGACTATATGGCATTAGTCAGGTGGTTAGAGTATAGACTATATGGCATTAGTCAGGTGGTTATAGTATAGACTATGGCATTAGTCAGGTGGTTAGAAGTATAGACTATATGGCTTAGTCAGGTGGTTAGAGTATAGACTATATGGTAGGTGGTTAGAGTATAGACTATATGGCATTAGTCAGGTTAGAGTATAGACTATAGGTGGTTAGAGTATAGACTATATGGCATTAGTCAGGTGGCAGTTAGACTATATGGCAGGTGGTTAGAGTATAGACTATATGGCTTTAGGTGGTTAGAGTATAGACTATATGGCATTAGTCAGGTGGTTAGAGTATAGACTATATGGCATTAGTCAGGTGGTTAGAGTATAGACTATATGGCATTAGTCAGGTGGTTAGAGTATAGACTATATGGCATTAGTCAGGTGGTTAGAGTATAGACTATATGGCATTAGTCAGGTGGTTAGAGTATAGACTATATGGCATTAGTCAGGTGGTTAGAGTATAGACTATATGGCATTAGTCAGGTGGTTAGAGTATAGACTATATGGCATTAGTCAGGTGGTTAGAGTATAGACTATATGGCATTAGTCAGGTGGTTAGAGTATAGACTATATGGCATTAGTCAGGTGGTTAGAGTATAGACTATATGGCATTAGTGGCAGGTGGTTAGAGTATAGACTATATGGCTTTAGGTGGTTAGAGTATAGACTATATGGCATTAGTCAGGTGGTTAGGTGGTTAGAGTATAGACTATATGGCATTAGTCAGGTGGTTAGAGTATAGACTATATGGCATTAGTCAGGTGGTTAGAGTATAGACTATATGGCATTAGTCAGGTGGTTAGAGTATAGACTATATGGCATTAGTCAGGTGGTTAGAGTATAGACTATATGGCAGGTGGTTAGTCAGGTGGTGGTTAGAGTATAGACTATATGGCTTTAGGTGGTTAGAGTATAGACTATATGGCATTAGTCAGGTGGTTAGAGTATAGACTATATGGCATTAGTCAGGTGGTTAGGTGGAGTATAGACTATATGGCATTAGTCAGGTGGTTAGAGTATAGACTATATGGCATTAGTCAGGTGGTTAGAGTATAGACTATATGGCATTAGTCATGGGTGGTTAGAGTATAGACTATATGGCATTAGACTATATGGCAGGT
Source organism: Oncorhynchus tshawytscha (assembly GCF_018296145.1). Classification (NCBI taxonomy): domain Eukaryota; kingdom Metazoa; phylum Chordata; class Actinopteri; order Salmoniformes; family Salmonidae; genus Oncorhynchus; species Oncorhynchus tshawytscha. The sequence continues at coordinate 120,178 of NW_024609514.1, forward strand.
GGTTAGTATAGACTATATGGACAGGTATATGGCATTAGTCAGGTGGTTAGAGTATAGACTATATGGCTTTAGGTGGTTAGAGTATAGACTATATGGCATTAGTCAGGTGGTTAGAGTATAGACTATATGGCTTTAGGTGGTTAGAGTATAGACTATATGGCATTAGTCAGGTGGTTAGAGTATAGACTATATGGCATTAGTCAGGTGGTTAGAGTATAGACTATATGGCATTAGTCAGGTGGTTAGAGTATAGACTATATGGCATTAGTCAGGTGGTTAGAGTATAGACTATATGGCATTAGTCAGGTGGTTAGAGTATAGACTATATGGCATTAGTAGACTATATGGCATTAGTCAGGTGGTTAGAGGTGGTTAGAGTATAGACTATATGGCATTAGTCAGGTGGTTAGAGTATAGACTATATGGCATTAGTCAGGTGGTTAGAGTATAGACTATATGGCATTAGTCAGGTGGTTAGAGTATAGACTATATGGCATTTAGTCAGGTGGTTAGAGTATAGACTATATGGCTTTAGGTGGTTAGAGTATAGACTATATGGCATTAGTCAGGTGGTTAGAGTATAGACTATATGGCATTAGTCAGGTGGTTAGAGTATAGACTATATGGCATTAGTCAGGTGGTTAGAGTATAGACTATATGGCATTAGTCAGGTGGTTAGAGTATAGACTATATGGCATTAGTCAGGTGGTTAGAGTATAGACTATATGGGCAGGTGGTTAGAGTATAGACTATATGGCATTCAGGTGGTTAGAGTATAGACTATATGGCATTAGTGGCAGGTGGTTAGAGTATAGACTATATGGCATTAGTCAGGTGGTTAGAGTATAGACTATATGGCATTAGACTATATGGCAGGTGGTTAGAGTATAGACTATATGGCATTAGTCAGGTGGTTAGAGTATAGACTATATGGCAGGTGGTTAGTATAGACTATAGGTGGTTAGAGTATAGACTATATGGCATTAGTCAGGTGGTTAGAGTATAGACTATATGGCATTAGTCAGGTGGGTTAGACTATATATAGACTATATGGCATTAGTCAGGTGGTTAGAGTATAGACTATATGGCATTAGTCAGGTGGTTAGAGTATAGACTATATGGCTTTCAGGTGGTTAGAGTATAGACTATATGGCTTTAGGTGGTTAGAGTATAGACTATATGGCATTAGTCAGGTGGTTAGAGTATAGACTATATGGCTTTAGGTGGTTAGAGTATAGACTATATGGCATTAGTCAGGTGGTTAGAGTATAGACTATATGGCATTAGTCAGGTGGTTAGAGTATAGACTATATGGCATTAGTCAGGTGGTTAGAGTATAGACTATATGGCTTTAGGTGGTTAGAGTATAGACTATATGGCTTTAGGTGGTTAGAGTATAGACAGGTGGTTAGAGTATAGACTATATGGCATTAGTCAGGTGGTTGTATAGACTATATGGCATTAGTCAGGTGGTTAGAGTATAGACTATATGGCATTAGTCAGGTGGTTAGAGTATAGACTATATGGCATTAGTCAGGTGGTTAGAGTATAGACTATATGGCATTAGTCAGGTGGTTAGAGTATAGACTATATGGCTTTAGGGGGTTAGAGTATAGACTATATGGCATTAGTCAGGTGGTTAGAGTATAGACTATATGGCTTTAGGTGGTTAGAGTATAGACTATATGGCATTAGTCAGGTGGTTAGAGTATAGACTATATGGCATTAGTCAGGTGGTTAGAGTATAGACTATATGGCATTAGTCAGGTGGTTAGAGTATAGACTATATGGCATTTCAGGTGGTTAGAGGTGGTTATAGACTATATGGCATTAGTCAGGTGGTTAGAGTATAGACTATATGGCATTAGTCAGGTGGTTAGAGTATAGACTATATGGCATTGGTTAGAGTATAGAGGTGGCATTTAGAGTATAGACTATATGGCATTAGTCAGGTGGTTAGAGTATAGACTATATGGCATTAGTCAGGTGGTTAGAGTATAGACTATATGGCATTTCAGGTGGTTAGAGTATAGACTATGGCATTTAGGTGGTTAGAGTATAGACTATGGCTTTAGTCAGGTGGTTGGCTTATAGGTGGTTAGAGTATAGACTATATGGCATTAGTCAGGTGGTTAGAGTATAGACTATATGGCTTTAGGTGGTTAGAGTATAGACTATATGGCATTAGTCAGGTGGTTAGAGTATAGACTATATGGCATTAGTCAGGTGGTTAGAGTATAGACTATATGGCATTAGTCATGGGTGGTTAGAGTATAGACTATATGGCTTTAGGTGGTTAGAGTATAGACTATATGGCATTAGTCAGGTGGTTAGAGTATAGACTATATGGCATTAGTCAGGTGGTTAGAGTATAGACTATATGGCATTAGTCAGGTGGTTAGAGTATAGACATTAGTCAGGTGGTTATATGGCATTAGTCAGGTGGTTAGAGTATAGACTATATGGCATTAGTCAGGTGGTTAGAGTATAGACTATATGGCATTAGTCAGGTGGTTAGAGTATAGACTATATGGCTTTAGGTGGTTAGAGTATAGACTATATGGCATTTAGGTGGTTGGTATAGACTATATGGCATTTAGGTGGTTAGAGTATAGACTATATGGCTTTAGGTGGTTAGAGTATAGACTATATGGCTTTAGGTGGTTAGAGTATAGACTATATGGCATTAGTCAGGTGGTTAGAGTATAGACTATATGGCATTAGTCAGGTGGTTAGTATAGTATTAGACTATATGGCATTAGTCAGGTGGTTAGAGTATAGACTATATGGCATTAGTCAGGTGGTTAGACTATATAGGTTAGAGTATAGACTATATGGCATTAGTCAGGTGGTTAGAGTATAGACTATATGGCTTTAGGTGGTTAGAGTATAGACTATATGGCATTAGTCAGGTGGTTAGAGTTAGACTATATGGCTTTAGGTGGTTAGAGTATAGACTATATGGCATTAGTCAGGTGGTTAGAGTATAGACTATATGGCATTAGTCAGGTGGTTAGAGTATAGACTATATGGCATTAGTCAGGTGGTTAGAGTATAGACTATATGGCATTAGTCAGGTGGTTAGAGTATAGACTATATGGCATTAGTCAGGTGGTTAGAGTATAGACTATATGGCATTAGTCAGGTGGTTAGAGTATAGACTATATGGCTTTAGGTGGTTAGAGTATAGACTATATGGCATTAGTCAGGTGGTTAGAGTATAGACTATATGGCATTAGTCAGGTGGTTAGAGTATAGACTATATGGCATTAGTCAGGTGGTTAGAGTATAGACTATATGGCATTAGTCAGGTGGTTAGAGTATAGACTATATGGCATTAGACTATAGGTGGTTAGAGTATAGACTATATGGCATTAGTCTATAGGTGGTTAGGTGGTTAGAGTATAGACTATATGGCTTTAGGTGGTTAGAGTATAGACTATATGGCATTAGTCAGGTGGTTAGAGTATAGACTATATGGCATTAGTCAGGTGGTTAGAGTATAGACTATATGGCTTTAGGTGGTTAGAGTATAGACTATATGGCATTAGTCAGGTGGTTAGAGTATAGACTATATGGCATTAGTCAGGTGGTTAGAGTATAGACTATATGGCATTAGTCAGGTGGTTAGAGTATAGACTATATGGCATTAGTCAGGTGGTTAGAGTATAGACTATATGGCTTTAGGTGGTTAGAGTATAGACTATATGGCATTAGTCAGGTGGTTAGAGTATAGACTATATGGCTTTAGGTGGTTAGAGTATAGACTATATGGCTTTAGGTGGTTAGAGTATAGACTATATGGCTTTAGGTGGTTAGAGTATAGACTATATGGCTTTCGGTGGTTAGAGTATAGACTATATGGCATTAGTATCTATATGGCTTTAGGTGGTTAGAGTATAGACTATATGGCTTTAGGTGGTTAGAGTATAGACTATATGGCTTTAGGTGGTTAGAGTATAGACTATATGGCAGGTGGTTTAGTCAGGTGGTTAGAGTATAGACTATATGGCATTAGTCAGCATAGACTATATGGCATTAGTCAGGGGGTTAGAGTATAGACTATATGGCATTAGTCAGGGGGTTAGAGTATAGACTATATGGCATTAGTCAGGTGGTTAGAGTATAGACTATACTAATGGGTTTGGTTGTGGAGACCAGAGATCTCCAGGGTTATCTAATGGGTTTGATTGTGGAGACCAGAGGGATCTCCAGGGTTATCTAATGGGTTTGGTTGTGGAGACCAGAGGGATCTCCAGGGTTATCTAATGGGTTTGGTTCTGGAGACCAGAGATCTCCAGGGTTATCTAATGGGTTTGGTTGTGGAGACCAGAGATCTCCAGGGTTATCTAATGGGTTTGGTTGTGGAGACCAGAGATCTCCAGGGTTATCTAATGGGTTTGGTTCTGGAGACCAGAGATCTCCAGGGTTATCTAATGGGTTTGGTTGTGGAGACCAGAGATCTCAACAATGTGTATGTGTGTGTGTGTGTAGGTACTACGGCGGTACAGAACATGTTGATGAGTTGGAGCGTCTGTGTCAGAGGAGAGCTCTGGAGGCCTACGGACTGGACGCTGACAAGTGGGGAGTTAACGTACAGCCATACTCAGGTAGTACCCCCCCCCTCCACTACACAGAGACACATACTCAGGTAGTACCCCCACTACACAGAGAGACACACACACACACACACACACACTACACAGAGACACACGCACACTAGATACTGGAGGTGTAACCAGGCCATCCCAGTACAGCTCTGTAGGGTCTAACTAGGTGTAACCAGGCCATCCCAGTACAGCTCTGTAGGGTCTAACTAGGTGTAACCAGGCCATCCCAGTACAGCTCTGTAGGGTCTAACTAGGTGGAGGTGTAACCAGGCCATCCCAGTACAGCTCTGTAGGGTCTAACTAGGTGTAACCAGGCCATCCCAGTACAGCTCTGTAGGGTCTAACTAGGTGGAGGTGTAACCAGGCCATCCCAGGACAGCTCTGTAGGGTCTAACTAGGTGTAACCAGGCCATCCCAGTACAGCTCTGTAGGGTCTAACTAGGTGGAGGTGTAACCAGGCCATCCCAGGACAGCTCTGTAGGGTCTAACTAGGTGGAGGTGTAACCAGGCCATCCCAGGACAGCTCTGTAGGGTCTAACTAGGTGGAGGTGTAACCAGGCCATCCCAGGACAGCTCTGTAGGGTCTAACTAGGTGGAGGTGTAACCAGGCCATCCCAGGACAGCTCTGTAGGGTCTAACTAGGTGGAGGTGTAACCAGGCCATCCCAGTACAGCTCTGTAGGGTCTAACTAGGTGGAGGTGTAACCAGGCCATCCCAGTACAGCTCTGTAGGGTCTAACTAGGTGGAGGTGTAATCAGGCCATCCCAGGACAGCTCTGTAGGGTCTAACTAGGTGTAACCAGGCCATCCCAGTACAGCTCTGTAGGGTCTAACTAGGTGTAACCAGGCCATCCCAGTACAGCTCTGTAGGGTCTAACTAGGTGGAGGTGTAACCAGGCCATCCCAGTACAGCTCTGTAGGGTCTAACTAGGTGGAGGTGTAACCAGGCCATCCCAGGACAGCTCTGTAGGGTCTAACTAGGTGGAGGTGTAACCAGGCCATCCCAGGACAGCTCTGTAGGGTCTAACTAGGCGATGTGTTTGTAGGCTCCCCTGCTAACTTTGCTGTGTACACGGCGATTGTGGAGCCTCATGGGAGGATCATGGGTCTGGACCTCCCTGATGGAGGTCACCTGACGCACGGCTTCATGACGGACAAGAAGAAGATCTCTGCCACATCCATCTTCTTTGAGTCCATGCCCTACAAGGTAAACAACACATCCATCTTCTTTGAGCCCATGCCCTACAAGGTAAACAACACATCCATCTTCTTTGAGCCCATGCCCTACAAGGTAAACGACAACAACACATCCACCTTCTTTGAGCCCATGCCCTACAAGGTAAACACATCCATCTTCTTTGAGTCCATGCCCTACAAGGTAAACAACAACAACAACACATCCACCTTCTTTGAGCCCATGCCCTACAAGGTAAACAACAACACATCCATCTTCTTTGAGTCCATGCCCTACAAGGTAAACAACAACACATCCATCTTCTTTGAGTCCATGCCCTACAAGGTAAACAACAACACATCCATCTTCTTTGAGCCCATGCCCTACAAGGTAAACAACAACAACACATCCATCTTCTTTGAGTCCATGCCCTACAAGGTAAACAACAACAACAACAACACATCCATCTTCTTTGAGTCCATGCCCTACAAGGTAAACAACAACACATCCATCTTCTTTGAGTCCATGCCCTACAAGGTAAACAACAACACATCCATCTTCTTTGAGTCCATGCCCTACAAGGTAAACAACAACACATCCATCTTCTTTGAGTCCATGCCCTACAAGGTAAACAACAACACATCCATCTTCTTTGAGTCCATGCCCTACAAGGTAAACAACACATCCATCTTCTTTGAGTCCATGCCCTACAAGGTAAACAACACATCCATCTTCTTTGAGTCCATGCCCTACAAGGTAAACAACACATCCATCTTCTTTGAGTCCATGCCCTACAAGGTAAACAACAACACATCCATCTTCTTTGAGTCCATGCCCTACAAGGTAAACAACAACAACAGGAGGAGGAGCCGGCACATAGAGAGAGGAGCCGGGGCATAGAGAGAGGAGCATAGAGAGAGGAGCCGGGGCACAGAGAGAGGAGCACAGAGAGAGGAGCCGGGGCACAGAGAGAGGAGCATAGAGAGAGGAGCATAGAGAGAGGAGAGAGGAGCCGGGGCACAGAGAGAGGAGCCGGGGCACAGAGAGAGGAGCCGGGGCACAGAGCGAGGAGCCGGGGCACAGAGAGAGGAGCCGGGGCACAGAGAGAGGAGCCGGGGCACAGAGAGAGGAGCCGGGGCACAGAGAGAGGAGCATAGAGAGAGGAGCCGGGGCACAGAGAGAGCCGGGCATAGAGAGCCGGGGCAGAGAGAGGAGGAGCACAGAGAGAGGAGCCGGGGCACAGAGAGAGGAGCCGGGCACAGAGAGAGGAGCCGGGGCACAGAGAGAGGAGCCGGGGCATAGAGAGAGGAGCCGGGGCACAGAGAGAGGAGCCGGGGCACAGAGAGAGGAGCCGGGGCACAGAGAGAGGAGCATAGAGAGGGAGCCGGTGCATAGAGAGAGGAGCATAGAGAGCCGGGGCATAGAGAGAGAGGAGCATAGAGAGAGGAGCATAGAGAGAGGAGGAGCATAGAGAGAGGAGCATAGAGAGAGGAGGAGCCGGGGCATAGAGAGAGGAGCATAGAGAGAGGAGCATAGAGAGAGGAGCATAGAGAGAGGAGCCGGGGCATAGAGAGAGGAGCATAGAGAGAGGAGCCATAGAGAGGGGCATAGAGAGAGGAGCATAGAGAGAGGAGCATAGAGAGAGGAGCATAGAGAGAGGAGCCGGGGCATAGAGAGAGGAGCCGGGGCATAGAGAGAGGAGCATAGAGAGAGGAGCATAGAGAGAGGAGCATAGAGAGAGGAGAGAGGAGCCGGGGCATAGAGAGAGGAGCCGGGGCATAGAGAGAGGAGCATAGAGAGAGGAGCATAGAGAGAGGAGCATAGAGAGAGGAGCATAGAGAGAGGAGAGGAGCCGGGGCATAGAGAGAGGAGCATAGAGAGAGGAGCCGGGGCATAGAGAGAGGAGCCGGGGCATAGAGAGGGTAGCAGGTGCATAGAGAGAGGAGCATAGAGAGAGGAGCATAGAGAGAGGAGCCGGGGCATAGAGAGAGGAGAGGAGCAGAGACACACACCACACAGTTTATTTGAGATCAACGTCCTTCTGCCTGCCTGTCCAGCCAAGGTAACCACGGGGAGAACAGAACTGTCTGACGCACCGTTCTGTCATCACACCAGAGATGGGCCTTGACACGGTTAGTTGGTTGTGTCAGTGTTGTCTTTATGTTGCAACAATGTTGCTGTGCAAAGGCCTTGACCACATGGAGTTGTATCACTGACCTTTACCCATCCTCAACACCTGATTGGCTGATTTAAATGATGTGGTAAAGGGCTGGATAGGACGGAGGTACTGTGCAGCCCTCTTTATTGACCTATCGAAGGCTTTCCATACTGTAGACCAAAGATCTAAGATTGTCTGCAGTCGTTCTGGATCGGGCCTCATTTTATTGGTAAGTCAGGTTTCCGGGTCGAGAGCTTCCTTGGTGTTCAAATCACTAAGGACTTAAAGTTCCCGGAGTGTTCCTCCTTTGAGCCCCGGAGTATTCCTCCTTTGAGCCCCGGAGTATTCCTCCTTTGAGCCCCGGAGTATTCCTCCTTTGAGCCCCGGAGTATTCCTCCTTTGAGCCCCGGAGTATTCCTCCTTTGAGCCCCGGAGTATTCCTCCTTTGAGCCCCGGAGTATTCCTCCTTTGAGCCCCGGAGTATTCCTCCTTTGAGCCCCGGAGTATTCCTCCTTTGAGCCCCGGAGTATTCCTCCTTTGAGCCCCGGAGTATTCCTCCTTTGAGCCCCGGAGTATTCCTCCTTTGAGCCCCGGAGTATTCCTCCTTTGAGCCCCGGAGTATTCCTCCTTTGAGCCCCGGAGTATTCCTCCTTTGAGCCCCGGAGTATTCCTCCTTTGAGTCCCGGAGTATTTCTTTGAGTCCGGAGTATTTCCTTGATTGATTTCTCAATGCCAGAAACACATATAATAGTAACTTAGAGCACCCCAAGAAAACATTCAGAGATCACGTGATCAAAGCCAACCAGCTGCCAACCAGATTCCCAAATTTACAAATTCTTAAATCAATTCTTATAAAGTTATTCTAAAAGTTGGGTTTGATTTTTCAGATCTGTTTGAATTTCAGAGATCACGTGATCAAAGCCAACCAGCTGTAAACACGTCTACCAGGATGGTATTTAACTGCTGATGATGTCGTAGATAGGCTGGTACTATGGGAAAGAGCCGTTTTCAAGGTGTTTGTGGTGGCTGTGCGTGGTGCTAATTCGGTCGTTCTGTGGTTGTTTTCTCTACAGCCCGAGTGCTGCCTATAGGTGGTGGTGCTAATTCGGTCGTTCTGTTGCTCTCGGGGTTGTTTTCTCTACAGCCCGAGTGCTGCCTATAGGTGGTGGTGCTAATTCGGTCGTTCTGTGGCTCTCGGGGTTGTTTTCTATACAACCCGAGTGCTGCCTAAACAGAAATGCGACGCTTCGGCCACGGGGATCAGGTGGCATTCCGGAGAAGCGCAGGGGCCATGCTTTTTTGGAGGGGTGATTTTTTTTGGTCCGTGGGAGGGGGAAGTGGGAGGGGGAGGTGGGGAAGTGGGAGGGGAGGATGTGGGAGGGGGTGAAAGTGGAAGGGGGAGGTGGGGAAGTGGGAGGGAGGTGGGAGGGGGAGGTGGGGAAGTGGGAGGGGAGGATGTGGGAGGGGAGGGGTGGGAGGGGAGGATGTGGGAGGGGAGGGAAGTGGGAGGGGAGGTGGGGAAGTGGGAGGGAGGATGTGGGGGGAATGTGGGAGGTGGATCCTAGTGACGTTAATCTGTGTTGTATCAGGTGGATGGATCCTAGTGACGTTAATCTGTGTTGTATCAGGTGGATCCTAGTGACGTTAATCTGTGTTGTATCAGGTGGGTGGATCCTAGTGACGTTAATCTGTGTTGTATCAGGATGGATCCTAGTGACGTTAATCTGTGTTGTATCAGGTGGATCCTAGTGACGTTAATCTGTGTAGTATCAGGTGGATCCTAGTGACGTTAATCTGTGTAGTATCAGGTGGATCCTAGTGACGTTAATCTGTGTTGTATCAGGTGGATCCTAGTGACGTTAATCTGTGTTGTATCAGGTGGATCCTAGTGACGTTAATCTGTGTTCTATCAGGTGGATCCAGACACTGGTCTCATCAACTACGACCGACTGGAGGAGAACGCCCGGCTGTTCCACCCTAGACTGATCATCGCAGGTAACACACACACACACACACACCACCACCACCACCATCATCATATACACACACACCACCATCATCATCATCATAATATACACACACCACCATCATATACACACACACACACACACACAACCACGACCATCATCATCTACACACACCACCACCATCATCATCATATACACACCACCACCACCACCACCACCATCATATACACACACACCACCATCATCATCAATATACACACACCACCACCACCACCATCATATACACACACACCACCACCATCATCATATACACACACCACCACCACCATCATCATCATATACACACACCACCACCACCATCATCATATATACACACACACCACCACCATCATCATATACACACACACCACCATCATCATCATCATATACACACACACCACCATCATCATCATCATCATCATAATATACACACACCACCACCATCATCATATACACACACACCACACCACCACCATATATACACACCACCACCACCACCATCATCATATACACACACACCACCACCACCACCATCATCATATACACACACACACACACACCACCACCATCATCATATACACACACACCACCACCATCATCATCATACACACACACCACCACCACCACCACCATCATATACACACACCACCACCACCACCATCATATACACACACACCACCACCACCACCATCATATACACACCACCACCACCATCATCATCATCATCATATACACACCACCACCACCACCACCACCACCACCATCATCATCATCATATACACACCACCACCACCACCACCATCATATACACACACACACCACCACCACCATCATCATCATCATATACACACCACCACCATCATCATCATCATATACACACACACCACCACCATCATCATCATATACACACCACCACCACCACCACCACCACCACCATCATCATCATATACACACACCACCACCACCACCATATACACACACCACCACCACCACCATCATCATATACACACACCACCACCACCATCATCATATACACACACACCACCACCATCATCATCATATACACACACACCACCACCATCATCATCATATACACACACACCACCACCACCATCATATACACACACACCACCACCACCATCATATACACACACACCACCACCATCATCATCATCACACACCACCACCACATCATCATATACACACTACCATCACCACCACCATCATCATATACACACACCACCACCACCACCATCATATACACACACACCCACCACCACCATCATATACACACACACACCACCACCACCATCATCATATACACACACCACCACCACCATCATCATCATATACACACACCACCACCACCACCATCATCATATATACACACACCACCACCACCACCATCATCATATACACACACACCACCACCATCATCATCATCTACACACACACCACCACCATCATCATCATCATCATATACACACACCACCACCACCATCATATACACACACACCACCACCATCATATACACACACACACCACCACCACCACCATCATCATATACACACACACCACCACCATCATCATCATCTACACACACCACCACCATCATATACACACACACCACCACCATCATCATCATCATCTACACACACCACCACCATCATATACACACACACACCACCACCACCACCATCATCATATACACACCCACCACCATCTTCATCATCATCATCATATACACACACACCACCACCATCATATACACACACACACCACCACCACCACCATCATACACACACACCACCACATCATCATCATACACACACACCACCACCACCATCATCATCATCACACACACCACCATCATCATCATCTACACACACCACCACCATCATATACACACACACACCACCACCACCACCATCATCATATACACACACCACCACCACCATCATCATCATCATACACACACCCACCACCACCACCATCTTCATCATCATCATCATATACACACCACCATCTTCATCATCATCATCATATACACACACACCACCATCATCATCATATACACACACCACCATCATCATATACACACACACCCCCATCATCATATACACACACACCCCCATCATCATATACACACACCACCACCATCATCATCATCATATACACACACACACACCACCACCATCACCATCATCATATACACACACCACCACCATCACCATCATCATCATCATATACACACACCATCACCATCATCATCATATACACACACCATCATCATCATATACACACACCACCACCATCATATACACACATATACACACACACACCACACCACCACCACCATCATCATCATATACACACACACACCACCACCACCATCATCATCATATACACACCACCACCACCATCATCATATACACACACACACCACCACCATCATCATATACACACACCACCACCATCATCATCATCATACACACACCACCACCATCATCATCATCATATACACACACCACCATCATCATCATATACACACACCACCATCATCATCATATACACACACCACCACCATCATATACACATACACACCACCACCATCACCATCATCATATACACACACCACCACCATCATCATCATCATATACACACACCACCACCACCATCATCATCATATACACACACACACCACCACCATCATCATCATATACACACCACCACCATCATCATCAACACACACACCACCATCATCATCATCATCATATACACACACACCACCATCACCAGCAGCAGGTCCTGTCGCCAGCTGTATCACATTGTGTCCAATCAGACTATAGATCCTCTCTGTTCAGGGACAGAATCTCCTGTCGTATCATTTGGGCCTGGTTTCCCAGACACAGAATCTCCTGTTGTATCATTTGGGCCTGGTTTCTCAGACACAGAATCTCCTGTTGACATTGTATAATTTGGGCCTGGTTTCTCAGACACAGAATCTCCTGTCGTATCATTTGGGCCTGGTTTCCCAGACACAGAATCTCCTGTTGAAATATCTTGTCCAGGACTTTCCAATGTCATTATCTGTAAATAAAATCTTTTTGACTACAAAACATCGAAATCTGTCATTTTCACAGTTGATGTTGGGAATGGTGCTGAAGATGAGGTTTAAAAAACGAGACCGTTTCCTGTTAACCGTCTTCTCTCCAGGTACCAGCTGTTATTCCCGTAACCTCGACTACGCTCGGCTGCGTCGTATCGCCGATGAGAACGGAGCTTTCCTATTGGCCGACATGGCACACATCAGCGGACTGGTGGCGGCCGGGGTCGTCCCGTCTCCGTTTGAGTACTGTGACGTGGTCTCCACGACGACCCACAAGACGCTGCGGGGCTGTCGCTCTGGGGTCATCTTCTACAGAAAGGGTACGGAGAGGAGGGGGGTATCATGCTGGCCAGCATGGTCGTATAATAACAAGGCAGAACAGTTGAAACTGGAACAGCAGCATGGCCAGGTGGACTGGGGACAGCAAGGAGTCATCATGTCAGGTAGTCCTGAGGCATGGTCCTAGGGCTCAGGTCCTCCGAGAGAGAGAAAGAGAGAATTAGAGAGAGCATATGTGGGGTGGCCAGTCCTCTTCTGTCTCTTTTAGTGTGTGTATCATGCTGGTTCTCTCTCTGTGGGGTTTAGTGTGTGTATCATGCTGGTCTCTCTCTCTGAGGGGTTTAGTGTGTGTATCATGCTGGTCTCTCTCTCTGTGGGGTTTAGTGTGTGTATCATGCTGGTCTCTCTCTCTGTGGGGTTTAGTGTGTGTATCATGCTGGTCTCTCTCTCTGTGGGGTTTAGTGTGTGTATCATGCTGGTCTCTCTGTGGGGTTTAGTGTGTGTATCATGCTGGTCTCTCTGTGGGGTTTAGTGTGTGTATCATGCTGGTCTCTCTGTGGGGTTTAGTGTGTGTATCATGCTGGTCTCTCTGTGGGGTTTAGTGTGTGTATCATGCTGGTCTCTCTGTGGGGTTTAGTGTGTGTATCATGCTGGTCTCTCTGTGGGGTTTAGTGTGTGTATCATGCTGGTCTCTCTGTGGGGTTTAGTGTGTGTATCATGCTGGTCTCTCTGTGGGGTTTAGTGTGTGTATCATGCTGGTCTCTCTCTCTCTGGGGTTTAGTGTGTGTATCATGCTGGTCTCTCTCTCTCTGTGGGGTTTAGTGTGTGTATCATGCTGGTCTCTCTCTCTGTGGGGTTTAGTGTGTGTATCATGCTGGTCTCTCTCTCTGTGGGGTTTAGTGTGTGTATCATGCTGGTCTCTCTCTGAGGGGTTTAGTGTGTGTATCATGCTGGTCTCTCTCTCTGTGGGGTTTAGTGTGTGTATCATGCTGGTCTCTCTCTCTGTGGGGTTTAGTGTGTGTATCATGCTGGTCTCTCTCTCTGTGGGGTTTAGTGTGTGTATCATGCTGGTCTCTCTGTGGGGTTTAGTGTGTGTATCATGCTGGTCTCTCTCTCTGAGGGGTTTAGTGTGTGTATCATGCTGGTCTCTCTGTGGGGTTTAGTGTGTGTATCATGCTGGTCTCTCTCTGTGGGGTTTAGTGTGTGTATCATGCTGGTCTCTCTGTGGGGTTTAGTGTATCATGTGTCTCTCTCTGTGGGGTTCAGTGCTGGTCTCTCTGTGGGGTTGTGTATCATGCTGGTCTCTCTCTGTGGGGTTATCATGCTGGTCTCTGTGTGTGTATCATGCTGGTCTCTCTGTGGGGTTTAGTGTGTGTATCATGCTGGTTCTGTGGGGTTTAGTGTGTGTATCATGCTGGTCTCTCTGTGGGGTTTAGTGTGTGTATCATGCTGGTCTCTCTGGGGTTTAGTGTGTGTATCATGCTGGTCTCTCTGTGGGGTTTAGTGTGTATCATGCTGGTCTCTCTGTGGGGTTTAGTGTGTGTATCATGCTGGTCTCTCTCTCTGTGGGGTTTAGTATCATGTGTATCATGCTGGTCTCTCTCTCTGTGGGGTTTAGTGTGTGTATCATGGGTTCTGTGGGGTTTAGTGTGTGTATCATGCTGGTCTCTCTCTCTGTGGGGTTTAGTGTGTGTATCATGCTGTCTCTCTCTCTGTGGGGTTTAGTGTGTGTATCATGCTGGTCTCTCTGTGGGGTTTAGTGTGTGTATCATGCTGGTCTCTCTCTCTGTGGGGTTTAGTGTGTGTATCATGCTGGTCTCTCTCTCTGTGGGGTTTAGTGTGTGTATCATGCTGGTCTCTCTGTGTATCTGTGGGGGTGTGTGTATCATGCTGGTCTCTCTCTCTGAGGGGTTTAGTGTGTGTATCATGCTGGTCTCTCTCTCTGTGGGGTTTAGTGTGTGTATCATGCTGGTCTCTCTGTCTGTGGGGTTTAGTGTGTGTATCATGCTGGTCTCTCTCTGTGGGGTTTAGTGTGTGTATCATGCTGGTCTCTCTGTCTGTGGGGTTTAGTGTGTGTATCATGCTGGTCTCTCTGTCTGTGGGGTTTAGTGTGTGTATCATGCTGGTATCATGCTGGTCTGTCTGTGGGGTTTAGTGTGTGTATCATGCTGGTCTCTCTGTCTGGGGTTTAGTGTGTGTATCATGCTGGTCTCTCTGTGGGGTTTAGTGTGTGTATCATGCTGGTCTCTCTGTGGGGTTTAGTGTGTGTATCATGCTGGTCTCTCTGTGGGGTTTAGTGTGTGTATCATGCTGGTCTCTCTGTGGGGTTTAGTGTGTGTATCATGCTGGTCTCTCTGTGGGGTTTAGTGTGTGTATCATGCTGGTCTCTCTGTGGGGTTTAGTGTGTGTATCATGCTGGTCTCTCTCTGTGGGGTTTAGTGTGTGTATCATGCTGGTCTCTCTCTCTGTGGGGTTTAGTGTGTGTATCATGCTGGTCTCTCTCTCTGTGGGGTTTAGTGTGTGTATCATGCTGGTCTCTCTCTCTGTGGGGTTTAGTGTGTGTATCGTGCTGGTCTCTCTCTCTGTGGGGTTTAGTGTGTGTATCATGCTGGTCTCTCTCTCTGTGGGGTTTAGTGTGTGTATCATGCTGGTCTCTCTCTCTGTGGGGTTTAGTGTGTGTATCGTGCTGGTCTCTCTCTGTGGGGTTTAGTGTGTGTATCATGCTGGTCTCTCTCTCTGTGGGGTTTAGTGTGTGTATCATGCTGGTCTCTCTCTCTGTGGGGTTTAGTGTGTGTATCATGCTGGTCTCTCTCTGTGGGGTTTAGTGTGTGTATCATGCTGGTCTCTCTCTCTGTGGGGTTTAGTGTGTGTATCATGCTGGTCTCTCTCTGTGGGGTTTAGTGTGTGTATCATGCTGGTCTCTCTGAGGGGTTTAGTGTGTGTATCATGCTGTGTCTCTGTGGGGTTTAGTGTGTGTATCATGCTGGTCTCTCTCTCTGTGGGGTTTAGTGTGTGTATCATGCTGGTCTCTCTCTCTGTGGGGTTTAGTGTGTGTATCATGCTGGTCTCTCTCTCTGGGGTTTAGTGTGTGTATCATGCTGGTCTCTCTCTCTGTGGGGTTTAGTGTGTGTATCATGCTGGTCTCTGTGGGGTTTAGTGTGTGTATCATGCTGGTCTCTCTCTCTGTGGGGTTTAGTGTGTGTATCATGCTGGTCTCTCTCTCTGTGGGGTTTAGTGTGTGTATCATGCTGGTCTCTCTCTGTGGGGTTTAGTGTGTGTATCATGCTGGTCTCTCTCTCTGTGGGGTTTAGTGTGTGTATCATGCTGGTCTCTCTCTCTGTGGGGTTTAGTGTGTGTATCATGCTGGTCTCTCTCTCTGTGGGGTTTAGTGTGTGTATCATGCTGGTCTCTCTCTCTGTGGGGTTTAGTGTGTGTATCATGCTGGTCTCTCTGTGGGGTTTAGTGTGTGTATCATGCTGGTCTCTCTGTGGGGTTTAGTGTGTGTATCATGCTGGTCTCTCTGTGGGGTTTAGTGTGTGTATCATGCTGGTCTCTCTGAGGGGTTTATTGTGTGTATCATGCTGGTCTCTCTGTGGGGTTTAGTGTGTGTATCATGCTGGTCTCTCTCTCTGTGGGGTTTAGTGTGTGTATCATGCTGGTCTCTCTCTCTGTGGGGTTTAGTGTGTGTATCATGCTGGTCTCTCTGAGGGGTTTAGTGTGTGTATCATGCTGGTCTCTCTCTGAGGGGTTTAGTGTGTGTATCATGCTGGTCTCTCTCTCTGTGGGGTTTAGTGTGTGTATCATGCTGGTCTCTCTCTCTGTGGGGTTTAGTGTGTATCATGCTGGTCTCTCTGTCTGTGGGGTTTAGTGTGTGTATCATGCTGGTCTCTCTGTCTGTGGGGTTTAGTGTGTGTATCATGCTGGTCTCTCTGTCTGTGGGGTTTAGTGTGTGTATCATGCTGGTCTCTCTGTCTGTGGGGTTTAGTGTGTGTATCATGCTGGTCTCTCTGTCTGTGGGGTTTAGTGTGTGTATCATGCTGGTCTCTCTGTCTGTGGGGTTTAGTGTGTGTATCATGCTGGTCTCTCTGTGGGGTTTAGTGTGTATCATGCTGGTCTCTCTGTGGGGTTTAGTGTGTGTATCATGCTGGTCTCTCTGTGGGGTTTAGTGTGTGTATCATGCTGGTCTCTCTGTGGGGTTTAGTGTGTGTATCATGCTGGTCTCTCTGTGGGGTTTAGTGTGTGTATCGTGCTGGTCTCTCTGTGGGGTTTAGTGTGTGTATCGTGCTGGTCTCTCTCTCTGTGGGGTTTAGTGTGTATCGTGCTGGTCTCTCTCTGTGGGGTTTAGTGTGTGTATCGTGCTGGTCTCTCTCTCTGGGGTTTAGTGTGTGTATCGTGCTGGTCTCTCTCTCTGTGGGGTTTAGTGTGTGTATCGTGCTGGTCTCTCTCTCTGTGGGGTTTAGTGTGTGTATCGTGCTGGTCTCTCTCTCTGTGGGGTTTAGTGTGTGTATCGTGCTGGTCTCTCTCTCTGTGGGGTTTAGTGTGTGTATCGTGCTGGTCTCTCTCTCTGTGGGGTTTAGTGTGTGTATCGTGCTGGTCTCTCTCTCTGTGGGGTTTAGTGTGTGTATCATGCTGGTCTCTCTCTCTGTGGGGTTTAGTGTGTGTATCATGCTGGTCTCTCTCTGTGGGGTTTAGTGTGTGTATCATGCTGGTCTCTCTCTGTGGGGTTTAGTGTGTGTATCATGCTGGTCTCTCTCTGTGGGGTTTAGTGTGTGTATCATGCTGGTCTCTCTGAGGGGTTTAGTGTGTGTATCATGCTTGTGTCTCTGTGGGGTTTAGTGTGTGTATCATGCTGGTCTCTCTCTCTGTGGTTTAGTGTGTGTATCATGCTGGTCTCTCTCTGTGGGGTTTAGTGTGTGTATCATGCTGGTCTCTCTCTGTGGGGTTTAGTGTGTGTATCATGCTGGTCTCTCTCTCTGTGGGGTTTAGTGTGTGTATCATGCTGGTCTCTGTGGGGTTTAGTGTGTGTATCATGCTGGTCTCTCTCTCTGTGGGGTTTAGTGTGTGTATCATGCTGGTCTCTCTCTGTGGGGTTTAGTGTGTGTATCATGCTGGTCTCTCTCTCTGTGGGGTTTAGTGTGTGTATCATGCTGGTCTCTCTCTCTGTGGGGTTTAGTGTGTGTATCATGCTGGTCTCTCTCTGTGGGGTTTAGTGTGTGTATCATGCTGGTCTCTCTCTCTGTGGGGTTTAGTGTGTGTATCATGCTGGTCTCTCTCTCTGTGGGGTTTAGTGTGTGTATCATGCTGGTCTCTCTGTGGGGTTTAGTGTGTGTATCATGCTGGTCTCTCTGTGGGGTTTAGTGTGTGTATCATGCTGGTCTCTCTGTGGGGTTTAGTGTGTGTATCATGCTGGTCTCTCTGAGGGGTTTATTGTGTGTATCATGCTGGTCTCTCTCTGAGGGGTTTAGTGTGTGTATCATGCTGGTCTCTCTCTGAGGGGTTTAGTGTGTGTATCATGCTGGTCTCTCTCTGTGGGGTTTAGTGTGTGTATCATGCTGGTCTCTCTCTCTCTGTGGGGTTTAGTGTGTGTATCATGTTGGTCTCTCTCTCTGTGGGGTTTAGTGTGTGTATCATGCTGGTCTCTCTCTCTCTCTGGGGTTTAGTGTGTGTATCATGCTGGTCTCTCTCTCTGTGGGGTTTAGTGTGTGTATCATGCTGGTCTCTCTCTCTGTGGGGTTTAGTGTGTGTATCATGCTGGTCTCTCTCTCTGGGGTTTAGTGTGTGTATCATGCTGGTCTCTCTCTCTGTGGGGTTTAGTGTGTGTATCATGCTGGTCTCTCTCTCTGTGGGGTTTAGTGTGTGTATCATGCTGGTCTCTCTGTGGGGTTTAGTGTGTGTATCATGCTGGTCTCTCTGTGGGGTTTAGTGTGTGTATCATGCTGGTCTCTGTGGGGTTTAGTGTGTGTATCATGCTGGTCTCTCTGTGGGGTTTAGTGTGTGTATCATGCTGGTCTCTCTCTGAGGGGTTTAGTGTGTGTATCATGCTGGTCTCTCTGAGGGGTTTAGTGTGTGTATCATGCTGGTCTCTCTCTCTGTGGGGTTTAGTGTGTGTATCATGCTGGTCTCTCTGTGGGGTTTAGTATGTATCATGCTGGTCTCTCTGTGGGGTTTAGTGTGTGTATCATGCTGGTCTCTCTGTGGGGTTTAGTGTGTGTATCATGCTGGTCTCTCTGTGGGGTTTAGTGTGTGTATCATGCTGGTCTCTCTCTCTGTGGGGTTTAGTGTGTGTATCATGCTGGTCTCTCTCTGTGGGGTTTAGTGTGTGTATCATGCTGGTCTCTCTCTCTGTGGGGTTTAGTGTGTGTATCATGCTGGTCTCTCTCTCTGTGGGGTTTAGTGTGTGTATCATGCTGGTCTCTCTCTCTGTGGGGTTTAGTGTGTGTATCATGCTGGTCTCTCTCTGTGGGGTTTAGTGTGTGTATCATGCT
Source organism: Oncorhynchus tshawytscha (assembly GCF_018296145.1). NCBI lineage: Eukaryota > Metazoa > Chordata > Actinopteri > Salmoniformes > Salmonidae > Oncorhynchus > Oncorhynchus tshawytscha. The sequence goes on from NW_024609514.1 coordinate 139,998, forward strand.
GGTCTCTCTCTGTGGGGTTTAGTGTGTGTATCATGCTGGTCTCTCTGTGGGGTTTAGTGTGTGTATCATGCTGGTCTCTGTGGGGTTTAGTGTGTGTATCATGCTGGTCTCTCTGTGGGGTTTAGTGTGTGTATCATGCTGGTCTCTCTCTGAGGGGTTTAGTGTGTGTATCATGCTGGTCTCTCTGGGGTTTAGTGTGTGTATCATGCTGGTCTCTCTCTGTGGGGTTTAGTGTGTGTATCATGCTGGTCTCTCTGTGGGGTTTAGTATGTATCATGCTGGTCTCTCTGTGGGGTTTAGTGTGTATCATGCTGGTCTCTCTGTGGGGTTTAGTGTGTGTATCATGCTGGTCTCTCTCTCTGTGGGGTTTAGTGTGTGTATCATGCTGGTCTCTCTCTGTGGGGTTTAGTGTGTGTATCATGCTGGTCTCTCTGTGGGGTTTAGTGTGTGTATCATGCTGGTCTCTCTCTCTGAGGGGTTTAGTGTGTGTATCATGCTGGTCTCTCTCTCTGTGGGGTTTAGTGTGTGTATCATGCTGGTCTCTCTCTCTGTGGGGTTTAGTGTGTGTATCATGCTGGTCTCTGTGGGGTTTAGTGTGTGTATCATGCTGGTCTCTCTCTGTGGGGTTTAGTGTGTGTATCATGCTGGTCTCTCTGTGGGGTTTAGTGTGTGTATCATGCTGGTCTCTCTCTCTGGGGTTTAGTGTGTGTATCATGCTGGTCTCTCTCTGTGGGGTTTAGTGTGTGTATCATGCTGGTCTCTCTGTGGGGTTTAGTGTGTGTATCATGCTGGTCTCTCTCTCTGAGGGGTTTAGTGTGTGTATCATGCTGGTCTCTCTCTCTCTGAGGGGTTTAGTGTGTGTATCATGCTGGTCTCTCTCTCTGTGGGGTTTAGTGTGTGTATCATGCTGGTCTCTCTGTGGGGTTTAGTGTGTGTATCATGCTGGTCTCTCTGTGGGGTTTAGTGTGTGTATCATGCTGGTCTCTCTCTCTGTGGGGTTTAGTGTGTGTATCATGCTGGTCTCTCTCTCTGTGGGGTTTAGTGTGTGTATCATGCTGGTCTCTCTGTGGGGTTTAGTGTGTGTATCATGCTGGTCTCTCTCTGTGGGGTTTAGTGTGTGTATCATGCTGGTCTCTCTCTCTCTGAGGGTTTAGTGTGTGTATCATGCTGGTCTCTCTCTCTGTGGGGTTTAGTGTGTGTATCATGCTGGTCTCTCTGTGGGGTTTAGTGTGTGTATCATGCTGGTCTCTCTGTGGGGTTTAGTGTGTGTATCATGCTGGTCTCTCTGTGGGGTTTAGTGTGTGTATCATTGTTACGAATCCCTTTTGGCCCGACAGTCTAGGGGGATGGTAATGAGACCCGTAACATAACTCATGCAAATTATAATACAACATATAATTATAATTATAATACGACAACTGAAATATACCGTCAAACTCAGGGTTTATTAATAAAACACGGTAATGGGGGGAGCAGGAAAAGGGGCTGAGCTGGACCCAAGGAAAGAAACAATAAGCATCCAAAACACCCTAAGCTAGACTAGCCTATTTTAACAACGGCTAACTAACCAAAAATACAGTGGGTGGTCCGCCCAATTCTAACTAGTGTATTTAACAAAGTTTACTTACGGGTAGTGTATGCCCATGGGCGACTTGTCTTGGTTTCCCCCTTTTCCCACCAGCAACAAACAAACACCATAACCAAAAACAATACTCACAGGTGAGGACAAAGTGCTATGGAGGTGCTCAAACAAAAGAGAGGTTAAGACACAAAGAGAGGGTGAAACACAGAGACCTACAGACATGGCATTTACAGAGAGATTGAGCTCTAGAGCAAACAACTGATAGGGTTTTTAAACCAAGGGGAAGGAACTGTGATAGGGTAGGAAATAGGAGGAGGTGTGTCTTCTGATTGATGATTGATTGTTGACTGATTGGGGAGTGATGATTTTCACCTGTGAGGGGAGAAGGAGAGAAAAGAAACACACACAGGATAACTGTATCCGTAACAATCATGCTGGTCTCTCTCTGTGTCCCTGTCCTCCAGGAATACGTAGTGTGGACCCTAAGGGAAAGGAGACTCTGTATAATCTGGAGTCTCTCATCAACCAGGCAGTGTTCCCAGGACTACAGGGAGGACCCCACAACCACGCCATCGCAGGTACAGGCACTTCTCTGGACACCTACAGTGCCTTGCGAAAGTATTCGGCCCCCTTGAACTTTGCGACCTTTTGCCACATTTCAGGCTTCAAACATAAAGATATAAAACTGTATTTTTGTGAAGAATCAACAACAAGTGGGACACAATCATGAAATCACGACATTTATTGGCTATTTCAAACTTTTTAACAAATCAAAAACTGAAAAATTGGGCGTGCAAAATTATTCAGCCCCTTAAGTTAATACTTTGTAGCGCCACCTTTTGCTGCGATTACAGCTGTAAGTCGCTTGGGGTATGTCTCTATCAGTTTTGCACATCGAGAGACTGACATTTTTTATGGGGTATTGTGATGTCATTATGGGGTATTGTGATGTCATTATGGGGTATTGTGATGTCATTATGGGGTATTGTGATGTCATTATGGGGTATTGCGATGTCATTATGGGGTATTGTGATGTCAGTATGGGGTATTGTGATGTCAGTATGGGGTATTGCGATGTCAGAGTTTAAGGGTTAATGTTTCTCTAGGTGGTGGCCCTGAAGCAGGCTCTGACCCCAGAGTTTAAGGGTTAATGTTTCTCCAGGTGGTGGCCCTGAAGCAGGCTCTGACCCCAGAGTTTAAGGGTTAGTGTGTGTGTGTTAATGTGTATGAATGTTTCTCTAGGTGTGGCGGTGGCCCTGAAGCAGGCTCTGACCCCAGAGTTTAAGGGTTAGTGTGTGTGTGTGTGAATGTTTCTCTAGGTGTGGCGGTGGCCCTGAAGCAGGCTCTGACCCCAGAGTTTAAGGGTTAGTGTGTGTGTGTGAATGTTTCTCTAGGTGTGGCGGTGGCCCTGAAGCAGGCTCTGACCCCAGAGTTTAAGGGTTAGTGTGTGTGTGTTAATGTGTGTGAATGTTTCTCTAGGTGTGGCGGTGGCCCTGAAGCAGGCTCTGACCCCGGAGTTTAAGGGTTAGTGTATGAATGTTTCTCTAGGTGTGGCGGTGGCCCTGAAGCAGGCTCTGACCCCAGAGTTTAAGGGTTAATGTTTCTCTAGGTGTGGCGGTGGCCCTGAAGCAGGCTCTGACCCCAGAGTTTAAGGGTTAATGTTTCTCTAGGTGTGGCGGTGGCCCTGAAGCAGGCTCTGACCCCAGAGTTTAAGGGTTAGTGTGTGTGTGTTAATGTGTATGAATGTTTCTCCAGGTGGTTGCCCTGAAGCAGGCTCTGACCCCAGAGTTTAAGGGTTAGTGTGTGTGTGTTAATGTGTATGAATGTTTCTCTAGGTGTGGCGGTGGCCCTGAAGCAGCCTCTGACCCCAGAGTTTAAGGGTTAATGTTTCTCTAGGTGTGGCGGTGGCCCTGAAGCAGGCTCTGACCCCAGAGTTTAAGGGTTAGTGTGTGTGTGTTAATGTGTATGAATGTTTCTCCAGGTGGTGGCCCTGAAGAAGGCTCTGACCCCGGAGTTTAAGGGTTAGTGTGTGTGTGTTAATGTGTATGAATGTTTCTCTAGGTGTGGCGGTGGCCCTGAAGCAGGCTCTGACCCCGGAGTTTAAGGGTTAGTGTGTGTGTGTTAATGTGTATGAATGTTTCTCCAGGTGGTTGCCCTGAAGCAGGCTCTGACCCCGGAGTTTAAGGGTTAGTGTGTGTGTGTTAATGTGTATGAATGTTTCTCTAGGTGTGGCGGTGGCCCTGAAGCAGGCTCTGACCCCAGAGTTTAAGGCGTATCAGTACCAGGTGCTCTCTAACTGCAGAGCTATGGCCAACGCCCTCATCAACCACGGCTACAAGATCGTCACCGGTGAGACAATAATGTCATGGTTGGTTAACAGACTGTACCCTGTGTTAATGTTGTGTTAATGTTGTGTTAATGTTGCTGTAGGGTTGTGGTTAACAGACTGTAACCTGTGTTAATGTTGTGTTAATGTTGATGTAGGGTTGTGGTAATGTTGCTGTAGGGTTGTGTTAATGTTGCTGTAGGGTTGTGTTAATGTTGCTGTAGGGTTGTGTTAATGTTGCTGTAGGGTTGTGTTAATGTTGTGTTAATGTTGTTGTAGGTTGTGTTAATGTTGCTGTAAGGTTGTGTTAATGTTGTTGTAGGGTTGTGTTAATGTTGCTGTAAGGTTGTGTTAATGTTGTTGTAGGGTTGTGTTAATGTTGCTGTATGGTTGTGTTAATGTTGTAGGTTGTGTTAATGTTGCTGTATGGTTGTGTTAATGTTGCTGTAGGGTTGTGTTAATGTTGTTGTAGGGTTGTGTTAATGTTGCTGTAGGGTTGTGTTAATGTTGCTGTATGGTTGTGTTAATGTTGCTGTAGGGTTGTGTTAATGTTGCTGTAGGGTTGTGTTAATGTTGTGTTAATGTTGTTGTAGGTTGTGTTAATGTTGCTGTAAGGTTGTGTTAATGTTGTTGTAGGGTTGTGTTAATGTTGCTGTAAGGTTGTGTTAATGTTGTTGTAGGGTTGTGTTAATGTTGCTGTATGGTTGTGTTAATGTTGTAGGTTGTGTTAATGTTGCTGTATGGTTGTGTTAATGTTGCTGTAGGGTTGTGTTAATGTTGTTGTAGGGTTGTGTTAATGTTGCTGTAGGGTTGTGTTGCTGTAGGGTTGTGTTAATGTTGCTGTAGGGTTGTGTTAATGTTGCTGTAGGGTTGTGTTAATGTTGCTGTATGGTTGTGTTAATGTTGTTGTAGGTTGTGTTAATGTTGCTGTATGGTTGTGTTAATGTTGCTGTAGGGTTGTGTTAATGTTGCTGTATGTTGTTGTAGGGTTGTGTTAATGTTGCTGTAGGGTTGTGTTAATGTTGCTGTAGGGTTGTGTTAATGTTGCTGTAGGGTTGTGTTAATGTTGCTGTAGGGTTGTGTTAATGTTGTTGGGTTGTGTTAATGTTGCTGTAGGGTTGTGTTAATGTTGCTATATGTTGTTGTAGGGTTGTGTTAATGTTGCTGTAGGGTTGTGTTAATGTTGCTGTATGTTGCTGTAGGGTTGTGTTAATGTTGCTGTAGGGTTGTGTTAATGTTGCTGTAGGGTTGTGTTAATGTTGTGTTAATGTTGTTGTAGGTTGTGTTAATGTTGCTGTAAGGTTGTGTTAATGTTGTTGTAGGGTTGTGTTAATGTTGCTGTAAGGTTGTGTTAATGTTGTTGTAGGGTTGTGTTAATGTTGCTGTATGGTTGTGTTAATGTTGTAGGTTGTGTTAATGTTGCTGTAGGGTTGTGTTAATGTTGTTGTAGGGTTGTGTTAATGTTGCTGTAGGGTTGTGTTAATGTTGCTGTATGGTTGTGTTAATGTTGCTGTAGGGTTGTGTTAATGTTGCTGTAGGGTTGTGTTAATGTTGTGTTAATGTTGTTGTAGGGTTGTGTTAATGTTGTTGTAGGGTTGGGTTAATGTTGCTGTATGGTTGTGTTAATGTTGCTGTAGGGTTGTGTTAATGTTGCTGTAGGGTTGTGTTAATGTTGCTGTAGGGTTGTGTTAATGTTGTGTTAATGTTGCTGTAAGGTTGTGTTAATGTTGTTGTAGGGTTGTGTTAATGTTGCTGTAAGGTTGTGTTAATGTTGTTGTAGGGTTGTGTTAATGTTGCTGTATGGTTGTGTTAATGTTGTAGGTTGTGTTAATGTTGCTGTATGGTTGTGTTAATGTTGCTGTAGGGTTGTGTTAATGTTGTTGTAGGGTTGTGTTAATGTTGCTGTAGGGTTGTGTTACTGTTGCTGTAGGGTTGTGTTAATGTTGCTGTAGGGTTGTGTTAATGTTGCTGTAGGGTTGTGTTAATGTTGCTGTATGGTTGTGTTAATGTTGCTGTATGGTTGTGTTAATGTTGCTGTAGGGTTGTGTTAATGTTGCTGTATGTTGTTGTAGGGTTGTGTTAATGTTGCTGTAGGGTTGTGTTAATGTTGCTGTAGGGTTGTGTTAATGTTGCTGTAGGGTTGTGTTAATGTTGCTGTAGGGTTGTGTTAATGTTGTTGGGTTGTGTTAATGTTGCTGTAGGGTTGTGTTAATGTTGCTATATGTTGTAGGGTTGTGTTAATGTTGCTGGAGGGTTGTGTTAATGTTGCTGTATGTTGCTGTAGGGTTGTGTTAATGTTGTTGTAGGGTTGTGTTAATGTTGCTTTAGGGTTGTGTTAATGTTGCTGTAGGGTTGTGTTAATGTTGCTTTAGGGTTGTGTTAATGTTGTGTTAATGTTGTTGTAGGGTTGTGTTAATGTTGCTGTAGGGTTGTGTTAATGTTGCTGTATGTTGTTGTAGGGTTGTGTTAATGTTGCTGTATGGTTGTGTTAATGTTGCTGTAGGGTTGTGTTAATGTTGCTGTATGGTTCTGTTAATGTTGCTGTAGGGTTGTGTTAATGTTGCTGTATGTTGCTGTAGGGTTGTGTTAATGTTGCTGTAGGGTTGTGTTAATGTTGCTGTATGTTGCTTTAGGGTTGTGTTAATGTTGCTTTAGGGTTGTGTTAATGTTGCTGTAGGGTTGTGTTAATGTTGTTGTAGGGTTGTGTTAATGTTGCTTTAGGGTTGTGTTAATGTTGCTGTAGGGTTGTGTTAATGTTGCTGTAGGGTTGTGTTAATGTTGCTGTAGGGTTGTGCTAATGTTGCTGTAGGGTTGTGCTAATGTTGCTGTAGGGTTGTGTTAATGTTGCTTTATGGTTGTGTTAATGTTGCTGTAGGGTTGTGTTAATGTTGTTGTAGGGTTGTGTTAATGTTGCTGTAGGGTTGTGTTAATGTTGCTGTATGGTTGTGTTAATGTTGCTGTATGGTTGTGTTAATGTTGCTGTAGGGTTGTGTTAATGTTGTTGTAGGTTGTGTTAATGTTGCTGTAAGGTTGTGTTAATGTTGTTGTAGGGTTGTGTTAATGTTGCTGTATGGTTGTGTTAATGTTGTAGGTTGTGTTAATGTTGCTGTATGGTTGTGTTAATGTTGTAGGTTGTGTTAATGTTGCTGTATGGTTGTGTTAATGTTGTTGTAGGGTTGTGTTAATGTTGCTGTAGGGTTGTGTTAATGTTGCTGTATGGTTGTGTTAATGTTGCTGTAGGGTTGTGTTAATGTTGCTGTAGGGTTGTGTTAATGTTGCTGTAGGGTTGTGTTAATGTTGTGTTAATGTTGTTGTAGGTTGTGTTAATGTTGCTGTAAGGTTGTGTTAATGTTGTTGTAGGGTTGTGTTAATGTTGCTGTAAGGTTGTGTTAATGTTGTTGTAGGGTTGTGTTAATGTTGCTGTATGGTTGTGTTAATGTTGTAGGTTGTGTTAATGTTGCTGTATGGTTGTGTTAATGTTGCTGTAGGGTTGTGTTAATGTTGTTGTAGGGTTGTGTTAATGTTGCTGTAGGGTTGTGTTACTGTTGCTGTAGGGTTGTGTTAATGTTGCTGTAGGGTTGTGTTAATGTTGCTGTAGGGTTGTGTTAATGTTGCTGTATGGTTGTGTTAATGTTGCTGTATGGTTGTGTTAATGTTGCTGTATGGTTGTGTTAATGTTGCTGTATGTTGTTGTAGGGTTGTGTTAATGTTGCTGTAGGGTTGTGTTAATGTTGCTGTAGGGTTGTGTTAATGTTGCTGTAGGGTTGTGTTAATGTTGCTGTAGGGTTGTGTTAATGTTGCTATATGTTGTTGTAGGGTTGTGTTAATGTTGCTGTAGGGTTGTGTTAATGTTGCTGTATGTTGCTGTAGGGTTGTGTTAATGTTGTTGTAGGGTTGTGTTAATGTTGCTTTAGGGTTGTGTTAATGTTGCTGTAGGGTTGTGTTAATGTTGCTTTAGGGTTGTGTTAATGTTGTGTTAATGTTGTTGTAGGGTTGTGTTAATGTTGCTGTATGTTGTTGTAGGGTTGTGTTAATGTTGTTGTATGGTTGTGTTAATGTTGTTGTAGGGTTGTGTTAATGTTGCTGTAGGGTTGTGTTAATGTTGCTGTAGGGTTGTGTTAATGTTGCTGTATGGTTGTGTTAATGTTGCTGTAGGGTTGTGTTAATGTTGCTGTAGGGTTGTGTTAATGTTGTGTTAATGTTGTTGTAGGGTTGTGTTAATGTTGTTGTAGGGTTGTGTTAATGTTGCTGTATGGTTGTGTTAATGTTGCTGTAGGGTTGTGTTAATGTTGCTGTAGGGTTGTGTTAATGTTGCTGTAGGGTTGTGTTAATGTTGTGTTAATGTTGTTGTAGGTTGTGTTAATGTTGCTGTAAGGTTGTGTTAATGTTGTTGTAGGGTTGTGTTAATGTTGTTGTAGGGTTGTGTTAATGTTGCTGTAAGGTTGTGTTAATGTTGTTGTAGGGTTGTGTTAATGTTGCTGTAGGGTTGTGTTAATGTTGTTGGGTTGTGTTAATGTTGCTGTAGGGTTGTGTTAATGTTGCTATATGTTGTTGTAGGGTTGTGTTAATGTTGCTGTAGGGTTGTGTTAATGTTGCTGTATGTTGCTGTAGGGTTGTGTTAATGTTGCTGTAGGGTTGTGTTAATGTTGCTGTAGGGTTGTGTTAATGTTGCTGTAGGGTTGTGTTAATGTTGCTGTAGGGTTGTGTTAATGTTGTGTTAATGTTGTTGAAGGTTGTGTTAATGTTGCTGTAAGGTTGTGTTAATGTTGTTGTAGGGTTGTGTTAATGTTGCTGTAAGGTTGTGTTAATGTTGTTGTAGGGTTGTGTTAATGTTGCTGTATGGTTGTGTTAATGTTGTAGGTTGTGTTAATGTTGCTGTATGGTTGTGTTAATGTTGTAGGTTGTGTTAATGTTGCTGTATGGTTGTGTTAATGTTGCTGTAGGGTTGTGTTAATGTTGTTGTAGGGTTGTGTTAATGTTGCTGTAGGGTTGTGTTAATGTTGCTGTATGGTTGTGTTAATGTTGCTGTAGGGTTGTGTTAATGTTGCTGTAGGGTTGTGTTAATGTTGTGTTAATGTTGTTGTAGGGTTGTGTTAATGTTGTTGTAGGGTTGTGTTAATGTTGCTGTATGGTTGTGTTAATGTTGCTGTAGGGTTGTGTTAATGTTGCTGTAGGGTTGTGTTAATGTTGCTGTAGGGTTGTGTTAATGTTGTGTTAATGTTGTTGTAGGTTGTGTTAATGTTGCTGTAAGGTTGTGTTAATGTTGTTGTAGGGTTGTGTTAATGTTGCTGTAAGGTTGTGTTAATGTTGTTGTAGGGTTGTGTTAATGTTGCTGTATGGTTGTGTTAATGTTGTAGGTTGTGTTAATGTTGCTGTATGGTTGTGTTAATGTTGCTGTAGGGTTGTGTTAATGTTGTTGTAGGGTTGTGTTAATGTTGCTGTAGGGTTGTGTTAATGTTGCTGTAGGGTTGTGTTAATGTTGCTGTATGGTTGTGTTAATGTTGCTGTATGGTTGTGTTAATGTTGTGTTAATGTTGTTGTAGGGTTGTGTTAATGTTGCTGTATGTTGTTGTAGGGTTGTGTTAATGTTGTTGTATGGTTGTGTTAATGTTGTTGTAGGGTTGTGTTAATGTTGCTGTAGGGTTGTGTTAATGTTGCTGTAGGGTTGTGTTAATGTTGCTGTAGGGTTGTGTTAATGTTGCTGTATGGTTGTGTTAATGTTGCTGTAGGGTTGTGTTAATGTTGCTGTAGGGTTGTGTTAATGTTGCTATATGTTGTTGTAGGGTTGTGTTAATGTTGCTGTAGGGTTGTGTTAATGTTGCTGTATGTTGCTGTAGGGTTGTGTTAATGTTGTTGTAGGGTTGTGTTAATGTTGCGTTAGGGTTGTGTTAATGTTGCTGTAGGGTTGTGTTAATGTTGCTTTAGGGTTGTGTTAATGTTGTGTTAATGTTGTTGTAGGGTTGTGTTAATGTTGCTGTAGGGTTGTGTTAATGTTGCTGTATGTTGTTGTAGGGTTGTGTTAATGTTGTTGTATGGTTGTGTTAATGTTGCTGTATGGTTGTGTTAATGTTGCTGTATGGTTGTGTTAATGTTGCTGTAGGGTTGTGTTAATGTTGCTGTATGGTTCTGTTAATGTTGCTGTAGGGTTGTGTTAATGTTGCTGTATGTTGCTGTAGGGTTGTGTTAATGTTGCTGTAGGGTTGTGTTAATGTTGCTGTATGTTGCTTTAGGGTTGTGTTAATGTTGCTTTAGGGTTGTGTTAATGTTGCTGTAGGGTTGTGTTAATGTTGTTGTAGGGTTGTGTTAATGTTGCTTTAGGGTTGTGTTAATGTTGCTGTAGGGTTGTGTTAATGTTGTTGTAGGGTTGTGTTAATGTTGCTGTATGGTTGTGTTAATGTTGCTGTAGGGTTGTGTTAATGTTGCTGTAGGGTTGTGTTAATGTTGCTGTAGGGTTGTGTTAATGTTGTGTTAATGTTGTTGTAGGGTTGTGTTAATGTTGTTGTAGGGTTGTGTTAATGTTGCTGTATGGTTGTGTTAATGTTGCTGTAGGGTTGTGTTAATGTTGCTGTAGGGTTGTGTTAATGTTGCTGTAGGGTTGTGTTAATGTTGTGTTAATGTTGTTGTAGGTTGTGTTAATGTTGCTGTAAGGTTGTGTTAATGTTGTTGTAGGGTTGTGTTAATGTTGCTGTAAGGTTGTGTTAATGTTGTTGTAGGGTTGTGTTAATGTTGCTGTATGGTTGTGTTAATGTTGTAGGTTGTGTTAATGTTGCTGTATGGTTGTGTTAATGTTGCTGTAGGGTTGTGTTAATGTTGCTGTAGGGTTGTGTTACTGTTGCTGTAGGGTTGTGTTAATGTTGCTGTAGGGTTGTGTTAATGTTGCTGTAGGGTTGTGTTAATGTTGCTGTATGGTTGTGTTAATGTTGTTGTAGGTTGTGTTAATGTTGCTGTATGGTTGTGTTAATGTTGCTGTAGGGTTGTGTTAATGTTGCTGTATGTTGTTGTAGGGTTGTGTTAATGTTGCTGTAGGGTTGTGTTAATGTTGCTGTAGGGTTGTGTTAATGTTGCTGTAGGGTTGTGTTAATGTTGCTGTAGGGTTGTGTTAATGTTGCTATATGTTGTTGTAGGGTTGTGTTAATGTTGCTGTAGGGTTGTGTTAATGTTGCTGTATGTTGCTGTAGGGTTGTGTTAATGTTGTTGTAGGGTTGTGTTAATGTTGCTTTAGGGTTGTGTTAATGTTGCTGTAGGGTTGTGTTAATGTTGCTTTAGTGTTGTGTTAATGTTGTGTTAATGTTGTTGTAGGGTTGTGTTAATGTTGCTGTAGGGTTGTGTTAATGTTGCTGTATGTTGTTGTAGGGTTGTGTTAATGTTGTTGTATGGTTGTGTTAATGTTGTTGTAGGGTTGTGTTAATGTTGCTGTAGGGTTGTGTTAATGTTGCTGTAGGGTTGTGTTAATGTTGCTGTAGGGTTGTGTTAATGTTGCTGTATGGTTGTGTTAATGTTGCTGTATGGTTGTGTTAATATTGCTGTAGGGTTGTGTTAATGTTGCTGTATGGTTCTGTTAATGTTGCTGTATGGTTGTGTTAATGTTGTTGTAGGTTGTGTTAATGTTGCTGTATGGTTCTGTTAATGTTGCTGTAGGGTTGTGTTAATGTTGCTGTATGTTGCTGTAGGGTTGTGTTAATGTTGCTGTAGGGTTGTGTTAATGTTGCTGTATGTTGCTTTAGGGTTGTGTTAATGTTGCTTTAGGGTTGTGTTAATGTTGCTGTAGGGTTGTGTTAATGTTGTTGTAGGGTTGTGTTAATGTTGCTTTAGGGTTGTGTTAATGTTGCTGTAGGGTTGTGTTAATGTTGCTGTAGGGTTGTGTTAATGTTGCTGTAGGGTTGTGTTAATGTTGCTGTAGGGTTGTGCTAATGTTGCTGTAGGGTTGTGTTAATGTTGCTTTATGGTTGTGTTAATGTTGCTGTAGGGTTGTGTTAATGTTGCTGTAGGGTTGTGTTAATGTTGCTGTAGGGTTGTGTTAATGTTGCTGTAGGGTTGTGCTAATGTTGCTTTATGGTTGTGTTAATGTTCTCCAGGGGGTTCTGATAACCATCTGATCTTACTGGACCTGAGGCCCAACGGGACGGACGGAGGACGAGCTGAGAAGGTTCTAGAAGCTGCTGCCATCGCCTGCAACAAGAACACCTGTCCAGGTAACTAACAGACACAGTCCTCTGTAGGTGGTGAGAGGGCTCTGTGTCCCAGTTGTCTGTATATGATAACAGACACAGTCCTCTGTAGGTGGTGAGAGGGCTCTGTGTCCCAGTTGTCTGTATATGATAACAGACACAGTCCTCTGTAGGTGGTGGTGAGGGCTCTGTGTCCCAGTTGTCTGTATATGATAACAGACACAGTCCTCTGTAGGTGGTGAGAGGGCTCTGTGTCCAAGGTGTCTGTATATGCATGTATATACATAATGTGTGTGAGTGTGTGTATATACGTAATGTGTGTGTGTGTGTGTGTGTGTGTGTGTGTGTAGGTGATAAGAGTGCGTTGCGTCCCAGCGGTCTGAGGTTCGGCTCTCCTGCTCTGACCTCCAGAGGAATGGTTGAAGACGACTTCAGGAAGGTCGCAGAGTTCATCCACAGAGGTGACCCCTAACCCCTGACCTCTGTGTCTATAGACATAGTGCTGACCCTAGATGTCCAGCTAGCAGACCAAGGCCACCCCTAACCCCTGACCTCTGTGTCTATAGATATAGTGCTGACCCTAGATGTCCAGCTAGCAGACCAAGGCCACCCCTAACCCCTGACCTCTGTGTCTGTAGACATAGTGCTGACCCTAGATGTCCAGCTAGCAGACCAAGACCACCTCTAACCCCTTGACCTCTGTGTCTATAGACATAGTGCTGACCCTAGATGTCCAGCTAGCAGACCAAGACCACCTCTAACCCCTTGACCTCTGTGTCTATAGACATAGTGCTGACCCTAGATGTCCAGCTAGCAGACCAAGACCACCTCTAACCCCTTGACCTCTCACCCTCGTTCTCCCTACAGGTATCCAGGTGACCCTGGACATCCAGGCCTCTCTGCAGCCCAAGGCCACCCTGAAGGAGTTTAAGGAGGCCCTGGCAGGGGAGGGGAAGCACCAGGAGAGGGTAGCAGAGTTGAGGGGGAGGTGGAGGCTTTCGCTGGGGGTTCCCCATGCCTGGTCTGGAGGAACTTTAAAGACCCGTTTTCAAGATGAAATGTTTTCATGTCACCTGCCACATCATCATACGTCTTGAATATCCTTTATCTTGAAAACTTGACTGCTGACCTGCAAAACTGACTGTTTCCTTCTCTGCTGTCCTCTGCCTTACCGGTTTGACTGACTGGTTTGTTCCCTGCCTTAACGGTTTGACTGACTGGTTTGTCCTCTGCCTTACCGGTTTGACTGACTGTTTCCTTCTCTGCTGTCCTCTGCCTTACCGGTTTGACTGACTGTTTCCTTCTCTGCTGTCCTCTGCCTTAACGGTTTGACTGACTGTTTCCTTCTCTGCTGTCCTCTGCCTTAACGGTTTGACTGACTGGTTTGTCCTCTGCCTTAACGGTTTGACTGACTGGTTTGTCCCCTGCCTAAACGGTTTGACTGACTGGTTTGTCCTCTGCCTAAACGGTTTGACTGACTGGTTTGTCCTCTGCCTTACCGGTTTGACTGACTGGTTTGTCCTCTGCCTTAACAGTTTGACTGACTGTGTTTCCTTCTCTGCTGTCCTCTGCCTTAACAGTTTGACTGACTGGTTTGTCCTCTGCCTTAACAGTTTGACTGACTGTGTTTCCGTCTCTGCCTTACCGGTTTGACTGACTGGTTTGTCCTCTGCCTTAACAGTTTGACTGACTGTGTTTCCGTCTCTGCCTTAACGGTTTGACTGACTGGTTTGTCCTCTGCCTTAACAGTTTGACTGACTGTGTTTCCTTCTCTGCCTTAACGGTTTGACTGACTGTGTTTCCGTCTCTGCCTTAACAGTTTGACTGACTGGTTTGTCCTCTGCCTTAACGGTTTGACTGACTGGTTTGTCCTCTGCCTTAACGGTTTGACTGACTGTGTTTCCTCCTCTGCCTTACCGGTTTGACTGACTGGTTTGTCCTCTGCCTTACCGGTTTGACTGACTGTTTCCTTCTCTGCTGTCCTCTGCCTTACCGGTTTGACTGACTGTTTCCTTCTCTGCTGTCCTCTGCCTTAACGGTTTGACTGACTGTTTCCTTCTCTGCTGTCCTCTGCCTTAACGGTTTGACTGACTGGTTTGTCCTCTGCCTTAACGGTTTGACTGACTAGTTTGTCCCCTGCCTAAACGGTTTGACTGACTGGTTTGTCCTCTGCCTAAACGGTTTGACTGACTGGTTTGTCCTCTGCCTTACCGGTTTGACTGACTGGTTTGTCCTCTGCCTTAACAGTTTGACTGACTGTGTTTCCTTCTCTGCTGTCCTCTGCCTTAACAGTTTGACTGACTGGTTTGTCCTCTGCCTTAACAGTTTGACTGACTGTGTTTCCGTCTCTGCCTTACCGGTTTGACTGACTGGTTTGTCCTCTGCCTTAACAGTTTGACTGACTGTGTTTCCGTCTCTGCCTTAACGGTTTGACTGACTGGTTTGTCCTCTGCCTTAACAGTTTGACTGACTGTGTTTCCTTCTCTGCCTTAACGGTTTGACTGACTGTGTTTCCGTCTCTGCCTTAACAGTTTGACTGACTGGTTTGTCCTCTGCCTTAACGGTTTGACTGACTGGTTTGTCCTCTGCCTTAACGGTTTGACTGACTGTGTTTCCTCCTCTGCCTTACCGGTTTGACTGACTGGTTTGTCCTCTGCCTTAACAGTTTGACTGACTGTGTTTCCTTCTCTGCTGTCCTCTGCCTTAACAGTTTGACTGACTGGTTTGTCCTCTGCCTTAACAGTTTGACTGACTGTGTTTCCGTCTCTGCCTTACTGGACATCCAGGCCTCTCTGCAGCCCAAGGCCACCCTGAAGGAGTTTAAGGAGGCCCTGGCAGGAGGGGAAGCACCAGGAGAGGGTAGCAGAGCTGAGGGGGAGGTGGAGGCTTTCGCTGGGGGGGGTTCCCCATGCCTGGTCTGGAGGAACTTTAAAGACCCGTTTTCAAGATGAAATGTTTTCATGTCACCTGCCACATCATCATACGTCTTGAATATCCTTTATCTTGAAAACTTGACTGCTGACCTGCAAAACTGACTGTTTCCTTCTCTGCTGTCCTCTGCCTTACCGGTTTGACTGACTGGTTTGTTCCCTGCCTTAACGGTTTGACTGACTGGTTTGTCCTCTGCCTTAACGGTTTGACTGACTGGTTTGTCCTCTGCCTTACCGGTTTGACTGACTGTTTCCTTCTCTGCTGTCCTCTGCCTTAACGGTTTGACTGACTGTTTCCTTCTCTGCTGTCCTCTGCCTTAACGGTTTGACTGACTGGTTTGTCCTCTGCCTTAACGGTTTGACTGACTGGTTTGTCCCCTGCCTAAACGGTTTGACTGACTGGTTTGTCCTCTGCCTAAACGGTTTGACTGACTGGTTTGTCCTCTGCCTTACCGGTTTGACTGACTGGTTTGTCCTCTGCCTTAACAGTTTGACTGACTGTGTTTCCTTCTCTGCTGTCCTCTGCCTTAACAGTTTGACTGACTGGTTTGTCCTCTGCCTTAACAGTTTGACTGACTGTGTTTCCGTCTCTGCCTTACCGGTTTGACTGACTGGTTTGTCCTCTGCCTTAACGGTTTGACTGACTGGTTTGTCCCCTGCCTAAACGGTTTGACTGACTGGTTTGTCCTCTGCCTAAACGGTTTGACTGACTGGTTTGTCCTCTGCCTTACCGGTTTGACTGACTGGTTTGTCCTCTGCCTTAACAGTTTGACTGACTGTGTTTCCTTCTCTGCTGTCCTCTGCCTTAACAGTTTGACTGACTGGTTTGTCCTCTGCCTTAACAGTTTGACTGACTGTGTTTCCGTCTCTGCCTTACCGGTTTGACTGACTGGTTTGTCCTCTGCCTTAACAGTTTGACTGACTGTGTTTCCTTCTCTGCCTTAACGGTTTGACTGACTGTGTTTCCGTCTCTGCCTTAACAGTTTGACTGACTGGTTTGTCCTCTGCCTTAACGGTTTGACTGACTGGTTTGTCCTCTGCCTTAACGGTTTGACTGACTGTGTTTCCTCCTCTGCCTTACCGGTTTGACTGACTGGTTTGTCCTCTGCCTTAACAGTTTGACTGACTGTGTTTCCTTCTCTGCTGTCCTCTGCCTTAACAGTTTGACTGACTGGTTTGTCCTCTGCCTTAACAGTTTGACTGACTGTGTTTCCGTCTCTGCCTTACCGGTTTGACTGACTGTGTTTCCGTCTCTGCCTTACCGGTTTGACTGACTGGTTTGTCCTCTGCCTTAACAGTTTGACTGACTGTGTTTCCTTCTCTGCTGTCCTCTGCCTTAACAGTTTGACTGACTGGTTTGTCCTCTGCCTTAACAGTTTGACTGACTGTGTTTCCGTCTCTGCCTTACCGGTTTGACTGACTGGTTTGTCCTCTGCCTTAACGGTTTGACTGACTGGTTTGTCCCCTGCCTAAACGGTTTGACTGACTGGTTTGTCCTCTGCCTAAACGGTTTGACTGACTGGTTTGTCCTCTGCCTTACCGGTTTGACTGACTGGTTTGTCCTCTGCCTTAACAGTTTGACTGACTGTGTTTCCTTCTCTGCTGTCCTCTGCCTTAACAGTTTGACTGACTGGTTTGTCCTCTGCCTTAACAGTTTGACTGACTGTGTTTCCGTCTCTGCCTTACCGGTTTGACTGACTGGTTTGTCCTCTGCCTTAACAGTTTGACTGACTGTGTTTCCGTCTCTGCCTTAACGGTTTGACTGACTGGTTTGTCCTCTGCCTTAACAGTTTGACTGACTGTGTTTCCTTCTCTGCCTTAACGGTTTGACTGACTGTGTTTCCGTCTCTGCCTTAACAGTTTGACTGACTGGTTTGTCCTCTGCCTTAACGGTTTGACTGACTGGTTTGTCCTCTGCCTTAACGGTTTGACTGACTGTGTTTCCTCCTCTGCCTTACCGGTTTGACTGACTGGTTTGTCCTCTGCCTTAACAGTTTGACTGACTGTGTTTCCTTCTCTGCTGTCCTCTGCCTTAACAGTTTGACTGACTGGTTTGTCCTCTGCCTTAACAGTTTGACTGACTGTGTTTCCGTCTCTGCCTTACCGGTTTGACTGACTGGTTTGTCCTCTGCCTTAACAGTTTGACTGACTGTGTTTCCGTCTCTGCCTTAACGGTTTGACTGACTGGTTTGTCCTCTGCCTTAACAGTTTGACTGACTGTGTTTCCTTCTCTGCCTTAACGGTTTGACTGACTGTGTTTCCGTCTCTGCCTTAACAGTTTGACTGACTGGTTTGTCCTCTGCCTTAACGGTTTGACTGACTGTGTTTCCTCCTCTGCCTTACCGGTTTGACTGACTGGTTTGTCCTCTGCCTTAACAGTTTGACTGACTGTGTTTCCTTCTCTGCTGTCCTCTGCCTTAACAGTTTGACTGACTGGTTTGTCCTCTGCCTTAACAGTTTGACTGACTGTGTTTCCGTCTCTGCCTTACCGGTTTGACTGACTGTGTTTCCGTCTCTGCCTTACCGGTTTGACTGACTGGTTTGTCCTCTGCCTTAACAGTTTGACTGACTGTGTTTCCTTCTCTGCCTTAACGGTTTGACTGACTGGTTTGTCCTCTGCCTTAACGGTTTGACTGACTGGTTTGTCCTCTGCCTTAACAGTTTGACTGACTGTGTTTCCTTCTCTGCCTTAACGGTTTGACTGACTGTGTTTCCGTCTCTGCCTTAACAGTTTGACTGACTGGTTTGTCCTCTGCCTTAATGGTTTGACTGACTGGTTTGTCCTCTGCCTTAACAGTTTGACTGACTGTGTTTCCTTCTCTGCTGTCCTCTGCCTAAACGGTTTGACTGACTGGTTTGTCCTCTGCCTTACCGGTTTGACTGACTGGTTTGTCCTCTGCCTTACCGGTTTGACTGACTGTGTTTCCTTCTCTGCCTTAACGGTTTAATGTAATGAAACCCAAGACCAATAAAACTCAAAGATGTGGAACACCCCTCGGTCTCTACCGTCTCCTTTTCTTCAGAAGATGAACGATACTGTAGATAGCATGTGTGGATCAATGGATGTGATTAGAGCGTGCATTGTGGGTAGATATCGTCATTAGGATTTGGTTCCAGATACACACATTTATCATGTTTCCATTGAGAGAGAAAGATGACTGGAGAGGAACTGACTGGAGAGGAACCGGCTGTGTTTTATCTGACTGGAGAGGAACCGGCTGGAGACGAACCGGCTGTGTTTTATCTGACTGGAGAGGAACCGACTGGAGAGGAACCGACTGGAGAGGAACCGACTGGAGAGGAACCGACTGGAGAGGAACCGTCTGGAACCGGCTGTGTTTTATCTGACTGGAGAGGAACCGGCTGGAGACGAACCGACTGTGTTTTATCTGACTGGAGAGGAACCGGCTGTGTTTTATCTGACTGGAGAGGAACCGGCTGTGTTTTATCTGACTGGAGAGGAACCGGCTGTAGAGGAACCGGCTGTGTTTTATCTGACTGGAGAGGAACCGGCTGTGTTTTATCTGACTGGAGCGGAACCGGCTGGAGAGGAACCGGCTGTGTTTTATCTGACTGGAGAGGAACCGGCTGTGTTTTATCTGACTGGAGAGGAACCGGCTGTGTTTCATCTGACTGGAGAGGAACCGGCTGGAGACGAACCGGCTGTGTTTTATCTGACTGGAGAGGAACCGGCTGTGTTTTATCTGACTGGAGAGGAACCGGCTGGAGACGAACCGACTGTGTTTTATCTGACTGGAGAGGAACCGGCTGTGTTTTATCTGACTGGAGAGGAACCGGCTGTGTTTTATCTGACTGGAGAGGAACCGGCTGTGTTTTATCTGACTGGAGAGGAACCGGCTGTAGAGGAACCGGCTGTGTTTTATCTGACTGGAGAGGAACCGGCTGGAGAGGAACCGGCTGTGTTTTATCTGACTGGACAGGAACCGGCTGGAGAGGAACCGGCTGTGTTTTATCTGACTGGAGAGGAACCGGCTGGAGAGGAACCGGCTGTGTTTTATCGGACTGGAGAGGAACCGGCTGTGTTTTATCTGACTGGAGAGGAACCGGCTGTGTTTTATCTGACTGGAGAGGAACCGGCTGTGTTTTATCTGACTGGAGAGGAACCGGCTGTGTTTTATCTGACTGGAGAGGAACTAGCTGGAGAGGAACCGGCTGTGTTTTATCTGACTGGAGAGGAACCGGCTGGAGAGGAACCGGCTGTGTTTTATCTGACTGGAGAGGAACCGGCTGTGTTTTATCTGACTGGAGAGGAACCGGCTGGAGAGGAACCGGCTGTGTTTTATCTGACTGGAGAGGAACCGGCTGTGTTTTATCTGACTGTAGTGGAACCGGCTGTGTTTTATCTGACTGTAGTGGAACCGGCTGTGTTTCATCTGACTGGAGAGGAACCGGCTGTGTTTTATCTGACTCTCCATTCAGCTCTGTTTAACACTGGTCCTAGATCAGTCTTATATCACCCCTCTAATGGTGTGAACCAGACATTCAGCTCTGTTTAACACTGGTCCTAGATCAGTCTTATATCACCCCTCTAATGGTGTGAACCAGACATTCAGCTCTGTTTAACACTGGTCCTAGATCAGTCTTATATCACCCCTCTAATGGTGTGAACCAGACATTCAGCTCTGTTTAACACTGGTCCTAGATCAGTCTTATATCACCCCTCTAATGGTGTGAACCAGACATTCAGCTCTGTTTAACACTGGTCCTAGATCAGTCTTATATCACCCCTCTAATGGCGGCCGTTAGGACTGGAGGGGAGGAATGCCGATTCTAGATCAGTCAGCCGAAACATTTCTGGTTCTCATCCTCTACTTCTCATCCGAGACTCATTCACACCTGGGGACATCAGGCGAGACTCATTCACACCTGGGGACATCAGGCGAGACTCATTCACACCTGGGGACATCAGGCGAGACTCATTCACACCTGGGGACATCAGGCGAGACTCATTCACACCTGGGGACATCAGGCGAGACTCATTCAACAGCTATACATAACTAGGTGAAACCAGACAGCTATACATAACGAGGTGAAACCAGACAGCTATACATAACTAGGTGTAACCAGACAGCTATACATAACTAGGTGGAACCAGACAGCTATACATAACTAGATGAAACCAGACAGCTATACATAACTAGGTGAAACCAGACAGCTATACATAACTAGGTGTAACCAGACAGCTATACATAACTAGGTGAAACCAGACAGCTATACATAACTAGGTGGAACCAGACCTGATGAAACCAGACAGCTATACATAAGTAGATGTCGTTCCCATAGCAACGATTAAAACATTCCCTAACCAGAAACCGTGGATTGATGGCAGCATTCGTGTGAAACTGAAGGCACGAACCACTGCTTTTAATCAGGGCAAGGTGTCTGGTAACATGACTGAATACAAACAGTGCAGCTATTCCCTCCGCAAGGCTATCAAACAAGCTAAGCGTCAGTACAGAGACAAAGTAGAATCTCAATTCAACGGCTCAGACACGAGGTATGTGGCAGGGTCTACAGTCAATCACGGACTACAGGAAGAAACCCAGCCCTTTTCACGGACCAGGATGTCTTGCTCCCAGGCAGACTAAATAACTTTTTTGCCCGCTTTGAGGACAATACAGTGCCACTGACACGGCCTGCAACGGAAACATGCGGTCTCTCCTTCACTGCAGCCGAAGTGAGTAAGACATTTAAACGTGTTAACCCTCGCAAGGCTGCAGGCCCAGACGGCATCCCCAGCCGCGCCCTCAGAGCATGCGCAGACCAGCTGGCCGGTGTGTTTACGGACATATTCAATCAATCCCTATACCAGTCTGCTGTTCCCACATGCTTCAAGAGGGCCACCATTGTTCCTGTTCCCAAGAAAGCTAAGGTAACTGAGCTAAACGACTACCGCCCGTAGCACTCACATCCGTCATCATGAAGTGCTTTGAGAGACTAGTCAAGGACCATATCACCTCCACCCTACCTGTCACCCTTGACCCACTCCAATTTGCTTACCGCCCAAATAGGTCCACAGACGATGCAATCTCAACCACACTGCACACTGCCCTAACCCATCTGGACAAGAGGAATACCTATGTGAGAATGCTGTTCATCGACTACAGCTCGGCATTCAACACCATAGTACCCTCCAAGCTCGTCATCAAGCTCGAGACCCTGGGTCTCGACCCCGCCCTGTGCAACTGGGTACTGGACTTCCTGACGGGCCGCCCCCAGGTGGTGAGGGTAGGCAACAACATCTCCTCCCCGCTGATCCTCAACACTGGGGCCCCACAAGGGTGCGTTCTGAGCCCTCTCCTGTACTCCCTGTTCACCCACGACTGCGTGGCCATGCACGCCTCCAACTCAATCATCAAGTTTGCGGACGACACAACAGTGGTAGGCTTGATTACCAACAACGACGAGACGGCCTACAGGGAGGAGGTGAGGGCCCTCGGAGTGTGGTGTCAGGAAAATAACCTCACACTCAACGTCAACAAAACTAAGGAGATGATTGTGGACTTAAGGAAACAGCAGAGGGAACACCCCCCATCCACATCGATGGAACAGTAGTGGAGAGGGTAGCAAGTTTTAAGTTCCTCGGCATACACATCACAGACAAACTGAATTGGTCCACTCACACAGACAGCATCGTGAGGAAGGCGCAGCAGCGCCTCTTCAACCTCAGGAGGCTGAAGAAATTCGGCTTGTCACCAAAAGCACTCACAAACTTCTACAGATGCACAATCGAGAGCATCCTGGCGGGCTGTATCACCGCCTGGTATGGCAACTGCACCGCCCTCAACCGTAAGGCTCTCCAGAGGGTAGTGAGGTCTGCACAACGCATCACCGGGGCAAACTACCTGCCCTCCAGGACACCTACACCACCCGATGCTACAGGAAGGCCATAAAGATCATCAAGGACATCAACCACCCGAGCCACTGCCTGTTCACCCCGCTGCCATCCAGAAGGCGAGGTCAGTACAGGTGCATCAAAGCTGGGACCGAGAGACTGAAAAACAGCTTCTATCTCAAGGCCATCAGACTGTTAAACAGCCACCACTAACATTGAGTGGCTACTGCCAACACACTGTCAATGACACTGACTCTACTCCAGCCACTTTAATCATGGGAATTGATGGGAAATGATGTAAATGTATCGCTAGCCACTTTAAACAATGCTACCTTATATAATGTTACTTACCCTACATTGTTCATCTCATATGCATACGTTGATACTGTACTCTATATCATCGACTGCATCCTTATGTAATACATGTATCACTAGCCACTTTAACTATGCCACTTGGTTTACATACTTATCTCATATGTATATACTGTACTCGATATCATCTACTGTATCTTGCCTATGCTGCTCTGTACCATCACTCATTCATATATCCTTATGTACATATTCTTTATCCCCTTACACTGTGTATAAGACAGTAGTTTAGGAATTGTTAGCTAGATTACTTGCTCGTTATTACTGCATTGTCGGAACTAGAAGCACAAGCATTTCGCTACACTCGCATTAACATCTGCTAACCATATGTATGTGACAAATACAATTTGATTTGATTTGATTTGAGGTGAAACCAGACCTGATGAAACCAGACAGCTATACATAACTAGGTGTAACCAGACCTGATGAAACCAGACAGCTATACATAACTAGGTGAAACCAGACAGCTATACATAACTAGGTGAAACCAGACAGCTATACATAACTAGGTGAACCCAGACCTGATGAAACCAGACAGCTATACATAACTAGGTGAAACCAGACCTGATGAAACCAGACAGCTATACATAACTAGGTGTAACCAGACAGCTATACATAACTAGGTGAAACCAGACAGCTATACATAACTAGGTGTAACCAGACAGCTATACATAACTAGGTGGAACCAGACAGCTATACATAACTAGATGAAACCAGACAGCTATACATAACTAGGTGAAACCAGACAGCTATACATAACTAGGTGGAACCAGACCTGATGAAACCAGACAGCTATACATAAGTAGATGTCGTTCCCATAGCAACGATTAAAACATTCCCTAACCAGAAACCGTGGATTGATGGCAGCATTCGTGTGAAACTGAAGGCACGAACCACTGCTTTTAATCAGGGCAAGGTGTCTGGTAACATGACTGAATACAAACAGTGCAGCTATTCCCTCCGCAAGGCTATCAAACAAGCTAAGCGTCAGTACAGAGACAAAGTAGAATCTCAATTCAACGGCTCAGACACGAGGTATGTGGCAGGGTCTACAGTCAATCACGGACTACAGGAAGAAACCCAGCCCAGTCACGGACCAGGATGTCTTGCTCCCAGGCAGACTAAATAACTTTTTGCCCGCTTTGAGGACAATACAGTGCCACTGACACGGCCTGCAACGGAAACATGCGGTCTCTCCTTCACTGCAGCCGAAGTGAGTAAGACATTTAAACGTGTTAACCCTCGCAAGGCTGCAGGCCCAGACGGCATCCCCAGCCGCGCCCTCAGAGCATGCGCAGACCAGCTGGCCGGTGTGTTTACGGACATATTCAATCAATCCCTATACCAGTCTGCTGTTCCCACATGCTTCAAGAGGGCCACCATTGTTCCTGTTCCCAAGAAAGCTAAGGTAACTGAGCTAAACGACTACCGCCCGTAGCACTCACATCCGTCATCATGAAGTGCTTTGAGAGACTAGTCAAGGACCATATCACCTCCACCCTACCTGTCACCCTTGACCCACTCCAATTTGCTTACCGCCCAAATAGGTCCACAGACGATGCAATCTCAACCACACTGCCCTAACCCATCTGGACAAGAGGAATACCTATGTGAGAATGCTGTTCATCGACTACAGCTCGGCATTCAACACCATAGTACCCTCCAAGCTCGTCATCAAGCTCGAGACCCTGGGTCTCGACCCCGCCCTGTGCAACTGGGTACTGGACTCCCTGACGGGCCGCCCCCAGGTGGTGAGGGTAGGCAACAACATCTCCTCCCCGCTGATCCTCAACACTGGGGCCCCACAAGGGTGCGTTCTGAGCCCTCTCCTGTACTCCCTGTTCACCCACGACTGCGTGGCCATGCACGCCTCCAACTCAATCATCAAGTTTGCGGACGACACAACAGTGGTAGGCTTGATTACCAACAACGACGAGACGGCCTACAGGGAGGAGGTGAGGGCCCTCGGAGTGTGGTGTCAGGAAAATAACCTCACACTCAACGTCAACAAAACTAAGGAGATGATTGTGGACTTAAGGAAACAGCAGAGGGAACACCCCCCATCCACATCGATGGAACAGTAGTGGAGAGGGTAGCAAGTTTTAAGTTCCTCGGCATACACATCACAGACAAACTGAATTGGTCCACTCACACAGACAGCATCGTGAGGAAGGCGCAGCAGCGCCTCTTCAACCTCAGGAGGCTGAAGAAATTCGGCTTGTCACCAAAAGCACTCACAAACTTCTACAGATGCACAATCGAGAGCATCCTGGCGGGCTGTATCACCGCCTGGTATGGCAACTGCACCGCCCTCAACCGTAAGGCTCTCCAGAGGGTAGTGAGGTCTGCACAACGCATCACCGGGGCAAACTACCTGCCCTCCAGGACACCTACACCACCCGATGCTACAGGAAGGCCATAAAGATCATCAAGGACATCAACCACCCGAGCCACTGCCTGTTCACCCCGCTGCCATCCAGAAGGCGAGGTCAGTACAGGTGCATCAAAGCTGGGACCGAGAGACTGAAAAACAGCTTCTATCTCAAGGCCATCAGACTGTTAAACAGCCACCACTAACATTGAGTGGCTACTGCCAACACACTGTCAATGACACTGACTCTACTCCAGCCACTTTAATCATGGGAATTGATGGGAAATGATGTAAATGTATCGCTAGCCACTTTAAACAATGCTACCTTATATAATGTTACTTACCCCACATTGTTCATCTCATATGCATACGTTGATACTGTACTCTATATCATCGACTGCATCCTTATGTAATACATGTATCACTAGCCACTTTAACTATGCCACTTGGTTTACATACTTATCTCATATGTATATACTGTACTCGATATCATCTACTGCATCTTGCCTATGCTGCTCTGTACCATCACTCATTCATATATCCTTATGTACATATTCTTTATCCCCTTACACTGTGTATAAGACAGTAGTTGTGGAATTGTTAGTTAGATTACTTGCTCGTTATTACTGCATTGTCGGAACTAGAAGCACAAGCATTTCGCTACACTCGCATTAACATCTGCTAACCATGTGTATGTGACAAATACAATTAGATTTGATTTGATTTGAGGTGAAACCAGACCTGATGAAACCAGACAGCTATACATAACTAGGTGAAACCAGACAGCTATACATAACTAGGTGTAACCAGACAGCTATACATAACTAGGTGAACCCAGACCTGATGAAACCAGACAGCTATACATAACTAGGTGAAACCAGACAGCTATACATAACTAGGTGTAACCAGACAGCTGTACATAACTAGGTGTAACCAGACAGCTATACATAACTAGGTGAAACCAGACAGCTATACATAACTAGGTGAAACCAGACAGCTATACATAACTAGGTGTAACCAGACCTGATGAAACCAGACAGCTATACATAACTAGGTGAAACCAGACAGCTATACATAACTAGGTGTAACCAGACAGCTATACATAACTAGGTGTAACCAGACAGCTATACATAACTAGGTGAACCCAGACCTGATGAAACCAGACAGCTATACATAACTAGGTGAAACCAGACCTGATGAAACCAGACAGCTATACATAACTAGGTGAAACCAGACCTGATGAAACCAGACAGCTGTACATAACTAGGTGAAACCAGACCTGATGAAACCAGACAGCTGTACATAACTAGGTGAAACCAGACCTGATGAAACCAGACAGCTGTACATAACTAGATGAAACCAGACAGCTATACATAACTAGGTGTAACCAGACCTGATGAAACCAGACAGCTATACATAACTAGGTGAAACCAGACAGCTATACATAACTAGGTGAAACCAGACAGCTATACATAACTAGGTGTAACCAGACAGCTATACATAACTAGGTGTAACCAGACCTGATGAAACCAGACAGCTATACATAACTAGGTAAACCCAGACAGCTATACATAACTAGGTGAACCCAGACAGCTATACATAACTAGGTGAAACCAGACCTGATGAAACCAGACAGCTATACATAACTAGGTGGAACCAGACAGCTATACATAACTAGGTGTAACCAGACAGCTATACATAACTAGGTGTAACCAGACAGCTATACATAACTAGGTGAAACCAGACAGCTGTACATAACTAGGTGTAACCAGACAGCTATACATAACTAGGTGGAACCAGACAGCTATACATAACTAGATGAAACCAGACAGCTATACATAACTAGGTGTAACCAGACAGCTATACATAACTAGGTGAAACCAGACAGCTGTACATAACTAGATGAAACCAGACAGCTGTACATAACTAGGTGAAACCAGACAGCTGTACATAACTAGGTGTAACCAGACAGCTATACATAACTAGGTGAAACCAGACAGCTGTACATAACTAGGTATAACCAGACAGCTATACATAACTAGGTGAAACCAGACAGCTATACATAACTAGGTGTAACCAGACCTGATGAAACCAGACAGCTATACATAACTAGATGAAACCAGACAGCTATACATAACTTTTTTTTTTTTTTTTTAAATTTTTTAAATTTCACTTTTATTTAACCAGGTAGGCTAGTTGAGAACAAGTTCTCATTTACAACTGCGACCTAGCCAAGATAAAGCATAGCAGTGTGAACAGACAACACAGAGTTACACATGGAGTAAACAATAAACAAGTCAATAACACAGTAGAAAACAAAGGGGGAGTCTATATACAATGTGTGCAAAAGGCATGAGGAGGTAGGCGAATAATTACAATTTTGCAGATTAACACTGGAGTGATAAATGATCAGATGGTCATGTACAGGTAGAGATATTGGTGTGCAAAAGAGCAGAAAAGTAAGTAAATAAAAACAGTATGGGGATGAGGTAGGTGAAAATGGGTGGGCTATTTACCAATAGACTATGTACAGCTGCAGCGATCGGTTAGCTGCTCAGATAGCTGAAGTTGGTGAGGGAGATAAAAGTCTCCAACTTCAGCGATTTTTGCAATTCGTTCCAGTCACAGGCAGCAGAGTATTGGAACGAAAGGCGGCCAAATGAGGTGTTGGCTTTAGGAATGATCAGTGAGATACACCTGCTGGAGCGCGTGCTACGGATGGGTGTTGCCATCGTGACCAGTGAACTGAGATAAGGCGGAGCTTTACCTAGCATGGACTTGTAGATGACCTGGAGCCAGTGGGTCTGGCGACGAATATGTAACGAGGGCCAGCCGACTAGAGCATACAGGTCGCAGTGGTGGGTGATATATGGGGCTTTAGTGACAAAACGGATGGCACTGTGATAGACTGCATCCAGTTTGCTGAGTAGAGTGTTGGAAGCCATTTTGTAGATGACATCGCCGAAGTCGAGGATCGGTAGGATAGTCAGTTTTACTAGGGTAAGCTTGGCGGCGTGAGTGAAGGAGGCTTTGTTGCGGAATAGAAAGCCGACTCTTGATTTGATTTTCGATTGGAGATGTTTGATATGAGTCTGGAAGGAGAGTTTGCAGTCTAGCCAGACACCTAGGTACTTATAGATGTCCACATATTCAAGGTCGGAACCATCCAGGGTGGTGATGCTAGTCGGGCATGCGGGTGCAGGCAGCGATCGGTTGAAAAGCATGCATTTGGTTTTACTAGCGTTTAAGAGCAGTTGGAGGCCACGGAAGGAGTGTTGTATGGCATTGAAGCTTGTTTGGAGGTTAGATAGCACAGTGTCAAATGACGGGCCGAAAGTATATAGAATGGTGTCGTCTGCGTAGAGGTGGATCAGGGAATCGCCCGCAGCAAGAGCAACATCATTGATATATACAGAGAAAAGAGTCGGCCCGAGAATTGAACCCTGTGGCACCCCCATAGAGACTGCCAGAGGATCGGACAGCATGCCCTCCGATTTGACACACTGAACTCTGTCTGCAAAGTAATTGGTGAACCAGGCAAGGCAGTCATCCGAAAAACCGAGGCTACTGAGTCTGCCGATAAGAATATGGTGATTGACAGAGTCGAAAGCCTTGGCAAGGTCAATGAAGACGGCTGCACAGTACTGTCTTTTGTCGATGGCGGTTATGATATCGTTTAGTACCTTGAGTGTGGCTGAGGTGCACCCGTGACTGGCTCGGAAACCAGATTGCACAGCGGAGAAGGTACGGTGGGATTCGAGATGGTCAGTGACCTGTTTGTTGACTTGGCTTTCGAAGACCTTAGATAGGCGGGGCAGGATGGATATAGGTCTGTAACAGTTTGGGTCCAGGGTGTCTCCCCCTTTGAAGAGGGGGATGACTGCGGCAGCTTTCCAATCCTTGGGGATCTCAGACGATATGAAAGAGAGGTTGAACAGGCTGGTAATAGGGGTTGCGACAATGGCGACGGATAGTTTCAGAAATAGGGGGTCCAGATTGTCAAGCCCAGCTGATTTGTACGGGTCCAGGTTTTGCAGCTCTTTCAGAACATCTGCTATCTGGATTTGGGTAAAGGAGAACTTGGAGAGGCTTGGGCGAGGAGCTGCCGGGGGGGCGGAGCTGTTGGCCGAGGTTGGAGTAGCCAGGCGGAAGGCATGGCCAGCCGTTGAGAAATGCTTATTGAAGTTTTCGATAATCATGGATTTATCGGTGGTGACCGTGTTACCTAGCCTCAGTGCAGTGGGCAGCTGGGAGGAGGTGCTCTTGTTCTCCATGGACTTCAGTGTCCCAGAACTTTTTGGAGTTGGAGCTACAGGATGCAAACTTCTGCCTGAAGAAGCTGGCCTTAGCTTTCCTGACTGACTGCGTGTATTGGTTCCGGACTTCCCTGAACAGTTGCATATCCCGGGGACTATTCGATGCTATTGCAGTCCACCACAGGATGTTTTTGTGCTGGTCGAGGGCAGTCAGGTCTGGGGTGAACCAAGGACTGTATCTGTTCTTAGTTCTGCATTTTTGAACGGAGCATGCTTATCTAAAATGGTGAGGAAGTTACTTTTAAAGAATGACCAGGCATCCTCAACTGACGGGATGAGGTCAATGTCCTTCCAGGATACCCGGGCCAGGTCGATTAGAAAGGCCTGCTCACAGAAGTGTTTTAGGGAGCGTTTGACAGTGATGAGGGGTGGTCGTTTGACTGCGGCTCCGTAGCGGATACAGGCAATGAGGCAGTGATCGCTGAGATCCTGGTTGAAGACAGCGGAGGTGTATTTGAAGGGCCAGTTGGTCAGGATGACGTCTATGAGGGTGCCTTTGTTTACAGAGTTAGGGTTGTACCTGGTGGGTTCCTTGATGATTTGTGTGAGATTGAGGGCATCTAGCTTAGATTGTAGGACTGGCGGGGTGTTTAGCATATCCCAGTTTAGGTCACCTAACAGAAGAAACTCTGAGGCTAGATGAGGGGCGATCAATTCACAAATGGTGTCCAGGGCACAGCTGGGAGCTGAGGGGGTCGGTAGCAGGCGGCAACAGTGAGAGACTTATTTCTGGAGAGAGTAATTTTCAAAATTAGTAGTTCGAACTGTTTGGGTATGGACCTGGAAAGTATGACATTACTTTGCAGGCTATCTCTGCAGTAGACTGCAACTCCTCCCCCTTTGGCAGTTCTATCTTGACGGAAGATGTTATAGTTGGGTATGGAAATCTCTGAATTTTTGGTGGCCTTCCTGAGCCAGGATTCAGACACAGCAAGGACATCAGGGTTAGCAGAGTGTGCTAGAGCAGTGAGTAAAACAAACTTAGGGAGGAGGCTTCTGATGTTGACATGCATGAAACCAAGGCTTTTCGATCACAGAAGTCAACAAATGAGGGTGCCTGGGGACCTAGGTGACTAGGTGAAACCAGACCTGATGAAACACGACAGCTATACATAACTAGGTGTAACCAGACAGCTATACATAACTAGGTGAAACCAGACCTGATGAAACCAGACAGCTATACATAACTAGGTGTAACCAGACAGCTATACATAACTAGGTGTAACCAGACAGCTATACATAACTAGATGAAACCAGACAGCTATACATAACTAGGTGAAACCAGACAGCTATACATAACTAGGTGTAACCAGACAGCTATACATAACTAGGTGAAACCAGACCTGATGAAACCAGACAGCTATACATAACTAGGTGTAACCAGACAGCTATACATAACTAGGTGAAACCAGACAGCTATACATAACTAGGTGAAACCAGACAGCTATACATAACTAGGTGAAACCAGACAGCTATACATAACTAGGTGTAACCAGACCTGATGAAACCAGACAGCTATACATAACTAGGTGAAACCAGACAGCTATACATAACTAGATGAAACCAGACAGCTGTACATAACTAGGTGAAACCAGACAGCTATACATAACTAGGTGAAACCAGACAGCTATACATAACTAGGTGTAACCAGACCTGATGAAACCAGACAGCTATACATAACTAGGTGTAACCAGACAGCTATACATAACTAGGTGAAACCAGACAGCTATACATAACTAGGTGGAACCAGACAGCTATACATAACTAGGTGAAACCAGACAGCTATACATAACTAGGTGAAACCAGACAGCTATACATAACTAGGTGAAACCAGACAGCTATACATAACTAGGTGTAACCAGACCTGATGAAACCAGACAGCTATACATAACTAGGTGAAACCAGACAGCTATACATAACTAGGTGTAACCAGACCTGATGAAACCAGACAGCTATACATAACTAGGTGAAACCAGACAGCTATACATAACTAGGTGTAACCAGACAGCTGTACATAACTAGGTGGAACCAGACAGCTATACATAACTAGGTGTAACCAGACAGCTATACATAACTAGGTGGAACCAGACAGCTATACATAACTAGGTGTAACCAGACAGCTATACATAACTAGGTGAAACCAGACAGCTATACATAACTAGGTGAAACCAGACAGCTATACATAACTAGGTGAAACCAGACAGCTATACATAACTAGGTGAACCCAGACAGCTATACATAACTAGGTGAACCCAGACAGCTATACATAACTAGGTGAACCCAGACAGCTATACATAACTAGGTGAACCCAGACAGCTATACATAACTAGGTGAACCCAGACAGCTATACATAACTAGGTGAACCCAGACAGCTATACATAACTAGGTGAAACCAGACAGCTGTACATAACTAGGTGAAACCAGACAGCTATACATAACTAGGTGTAACCAGACAGCTATACATAACTAGGTGAAACCAGACCTGATGAAACCAGACAGCTATACATAACTAGGTGAACCCAGACAGCTATACATAACTAGGTGAAACCAGACAGCTATACATAACTAGGTGAAACCAGACCTGATGAAACCAGACAGCTATACATAACTAGATGAAACCAGACCTGATGAAACCAGACAGCTATACATAACTAGGTGAAACCAGACAGCTATACATAACTAGGTGTAACCAGACAGCTATACATAACTAGGTGTAACCAGACAGCTATACATAACTAGGTGAAACCAGACAGCTATACATAACTAGGTGAAACCAGACAGCTATACATAACTAGGTGAAACCAGACCTGATGAAACCAGACAGCTATACATAACTAGGTGAAACCAGACAGCTGTACATAACTAGGTGAAACCAGACAGCTATACATAACTAGGTGAAACCAGACAGCTATACATAACTAGGTGAAACCAGACCTGATGAAACCAGACAGCTATACATAACTAGGTGAAACCAGACAGCTATACATAACTAGGTGTAACCAGACAGCTATACATAACTAGGTGAAACCAGACAGCTATACATAACTAGGTGTAACCAGACAGCTATACATAACTAGGTGGAACCAGACAGCTAACCAGAACCAGACAGCTGTACATAACTAGGTGGAACCAGACAGCTATACATAACTAGGTGTAACCAGACAGCTATACATAACTAGGTGTAACCAGACAGCTATACATAACTAGGTGAACCAGACAGCTATACATAACTAGGTGAAACCAGACAGCTATACATAACTAGGTGTAACCAGACAGCTGTACATAACTAGGTGAAACCAGACAGCTGTACATAACTAGGTGAAACCAGACAGCTATACATAACTAGGTGAAACCAGACAGCTGTACATAACTAGGTGAACCCAGACAGCTGTACATAACTAGGTGAAACCAGACAGCTATACATAACTAGGTGTAACCAGACCTGATGAAACCAGACAGCTATACATAACTAGGTGAAACCAGACCTGATGAAACCAGACAGCTATACATAACTAGGTGAAACCAGACCTGATGAAACCAGACAGCTATACATAACTAGGTGTAACCAGACAGCTATACATAACTAGGTGTAACCAGACAGCTGTACATAACTAGGTGGAACCAGACAGCTATACATAACTAGGTGTAACCAGACAGCTATACATAACTAGGTGTAACCAGACAGCTATACATAACTAGGTGAAACCAGACAGCTATACATAACTAGGTGAAACCAGACCTGATGAAACCAGACAGCTATACATAACTAGGTGAAACCAGACAGCTATACATAACTAGGTGGAACCAGACAGCTATACATAACTAGGTGAAACCAGACAGCTATACATAACTAGGTGAAACCAGACAGCTATACATAACTAGGTGAAACCAGACAGCTATACATAACTAGGTGAAACCAGACCTGATGAAACCAGACAGCTATACATAACTAGGTGAAACCAGACAGCTATACATAACTAGGTGAAACCAGACAGCTATACATAACTAGGTGAAACCAGACAGCTATACATAACTAGGTGAAACCAGACAGCTATACATAACTAGGTGAAACCAGACAGCTATACATAACTAGGTGTAACCAGACAGCTATACATAACTAGGTGAAACCAGACAGCTATACATAACTAGGTGAAACCAGACAGCTATACATAACTAGGTGAAACCAGACAGCTATACATAACTAGGTGAAACCAGACAGCTATACATAACTAGGTGTAACCAGACAGCTATACATAACTAGGTGAAACCAGACAGCTATACATAACTAGGTGAAACCAGACAGCTATACATAACTAGGTGAAACCAGACAGCTATACATAACTAGGTGAAACCAGACCTGATGAAACCAGACAGCTGTACATAACTAGGTGAAACCAGACCTGATGTAACCAGACAGCTGTACATAACTAGGTGAAACCAGACCTGATGAAACCAGACAGCTGTACATAACTAGGTGTAACCAGACAGCTGTACATAACTAGGTGAAACCAGACAGCTGTACATAACTAGGTGAAACCAGACCTGATGAAACACATGGTAAGGCTGTTTTAGTTTCTGGCATTCAGCCAATCCGTAACAATCACAAGAATAAAATACACATCTAATCAGCTTGACCTTTCAAACAGTCTCAGAATCTCCCACGAGTGTCCAATAGGGTTGAGATCTGGTGACTGAGACGGCCGAGGCGTACGGTTCACATCGTGTTCACGCTCATCAAACCAATCAGTGACCACTGTTCCCTGTGGATGGAGGGCATAACCATGGTAGCCAAAATAATGGCCTGCCCAGGATATTCATACACGAACCTAAGCATGATGGGATGTTAATTGCTTAATTAAGTCAGGAACCACACCTGTGTGGAAGTACCTGCTGTCAATATACTTTGTGTCCCTCATTTACACAAGGGTTTTGACCTGTAGATGATAGAACAGCAGTTAGGATATCGGAGGGAAACTAGCAGGATGGAATGGTCTGGTAACAGGTTATAGATGGAATGGTCTGGTAACAGGTTGTAGATGGAATGGTCTGGTAACAGGTTATAGATGGAATGGTCTGGTAACAGGTTGTAGATGGAATGGTCTGGTAACAGGTTATAGATGGAATGGTCTGGTAACAGGTTATAGATGGAATGGTCTGGTAACAGGTTGTAGATGGAATGGTCTGGTAACAGGTTGTAGATGGAATGGTCTGGTAACAGGTTATAGATGGAATGGTCTGGTAACAGGTTATAGATGGAATGGTCTGGTAACAGGTTATAGATGTGTAGATGGAATGGTCTGGTAACAGGTTGTAGATGGAATGGTCTGGTAACAGGTTGTAGATGTGTAGATGGAATGGTCTGGTAACAGGTTGTAGATGGAATGGTCTGGTAACAGGTTGTAGATGGAATGGTCTGGTAACATGTTATAGATGTGTAGATGGAATGGTCTGGTAACAGGTTGTAGATGGAATGGTCTGGTAACAGGTTGTAGATGGAATGGTCTGGTAACAGGTTGTAGATGGAATGGTCTGGTAACAGGTTATAGATGGAATGGTCTGGTAACAGGTTATAGATGGAATGGTCTGGTAACAGGTTGTAGATGGAATGGTCTGGTAACAGGTTATAGATGGAATGGTCTGGTAACAGGTTGTAGATGGAATGGTCTGGTAACAGGTTATAGATGGAATGGTCTGGTAACAGGTTATAGATGGAATGGTCTGGTAACAGGTTGTAGATGGAATGGTCTGGTAACAGGTTGTAGATGGAATGGTCTGGTAACAGGTTATAGATGGAATGGTCTGGTAACAGGTTATAGATGGAATGGTCTGGTAACAGGTTATAGATGTGTAGATGGAATGGTCTGGTAACAGGTTGTAGATGGAATGGTCTGGTAACAGGTTGTAGATGTGTAGATGGAATGGTCTGGTAACAGGTTGTAGATGGAATGGTCTGGTAACAGGTTGTAGATGGAATGGTCTGGTAACAGGTTATAGATGGAATGGTCTGGTAACAGGTTATAGATGTGTAGATGGAATGGTCTGGTAACAGGTTGTAGATGGAATGGTCTGGTAACAGGTTGTAGATGGAATGGTCTGGTAACAGGTTATAGATGGAATGGTCTGGTAACAGGTTATAGATGGAATGGTCTGGTAACAGGTTATAGATGGAATGGTCTGGTAACAGGTTGTAGATGGAATGGTCTGGTAACAGGTTATAGATGGAATGGTCTGGTAACAGGTTATAGATGGAATGGTCTGGTAACAGATTATAGATGGAATGGTCTGGTAACAGGTTATAGATGGAATGGTCTGGTAACAGGTTGTAGATGGAATGGTCTGGTAACAGGTTATAGATGGAATGGTCTGGTAACAGGTTATAGATGTGTAGATGGAATGGTCTGGTAACAGGTTATAGATGGAATGGTCTGGTAACAGGTTATAGATGGAATGGTCTGGTAACAGGTTATAGATGGAATGGTCTGGTAACAGGTTGTAGATGGAATGGTCTGATAACAGGTTATAGATGGAATGGTCTGGTAACAGGTTATAGATGGAATGGTCTGGTAACAGGTTATAGATGGATGGAATGGTCTGGTAACAGGTTATAGAAGATGGAATGGTCTGGTAACAGGTTATAGATGGAATGGTCTGGTAACAGGTTATAGATGGAATGGTCTGGTAACAGGTTATAGATGGAATGGTCTGGTAACAGGTTATAGATGGAATGGTCTGGTAACAGGTTATAGATGGAATGGTCTGGTAACAGGTTATAGATGGAATGGTCTGGTAACAGGTTATAGATGGAATGGTCTGGTAACAGGTTATAGATGGAATGGTCTGGTAACAGGTTATAGATGGAATGGTCTGGTAACAGGTTATAGATGGAATGGTCTGGTAACAGGTTATAGATGGAATGGTCTAACAGGTTATAGATGGAATGGTCTGTAACAGATGGAATGGTCTGGTAACAGGTTATAGATGGAATGGTCTGGTAACAGGTTATAGATGGAATGGTCTGGTAACAGATTATAGATGGAATGGTCTGGTAACAGGTTATAGATGGAATGGTCTGGTAACAGGTTGTAGATGGAATGGTCTGGTAACAGGTTATAGATGGAATGGTCTGGTAACAGGTTGTAGATGGAATGGTCTGGTAACAGGTTATAGATGGAATGGTCTGGTAACAGGTTATAGATGGAATGGTCTGGTAACAGGTTATAGATGGAATGGTCTGGTAACAGGTTGTAGATGGAATGGTCTGATAACAGGTTATAGATGGAATGGTCTGGTAACAGGTTATAGATGGAATGGTCTGGTAACAGGTTATAGATGGAATGGTCTGGTGACAGGTTATAGATGTGTAGATGGAATGGTCTGGTAACAGGTTATAGATGGAATGGTCTGGTAACAGGTTATAGATGGAATGGTCTGGTAACAGGTTATAGATGGAATGGTCTGGTAACAGGTTATAGATGGAATGGTCTGGTAACAGGTTATAGATGGAATGGTCTGGTAACAGGTTATAGATGGAATGGTCTGGTAACAGGTTATAGATGGAATGGTCTGGTAACAGGTTATAGATGGAATGGTCTGGTAACAGGTTATAGATGGAATGGTCTGGTAACAGGTTATAGATGGAATGGTCTGGTAACAGGTTATAGATGGAATGGTCTGGTAACAGGTTATAGATGGAATGGTCTGGTAACAGGTTATAGATGGAATGGTCTGGTAACAGGTTGTAGATGGAATGGTCTGGTAACAGGTTATAGATGGAATGGTCTGGTAACAGGTTATAGATGGAATGGTCTGGTAACAGGTTGTAGATGGAATGGTCTGGTAACAGGTTATAGATGGAATGGTCTGGTAACAGGTTATAGATGGAATGGTCTGGTAACAGGTTATAGATGGAATGGTCTGGTAACAGGTTATAGATGGAATGGTCTGGTAACAGATTATAGATGGAATGGTCTGGTAACAGGTTATAGATGGAATGGTCTGGTGACAGGTTATAGATGGAATGGTCTGGTAACAGGTTATAGATGGAATGGTCTGGTGACAGGTTATAGATGGAATGGTCTGGTAACAGGTTATAGATGGAATGGTCTGGTGACAGGTTATAGATGGAATGGTCTGGTAACAGGTTGTAGATGGAATGGTCTGGTAACAGGTTATAGATGGAAAGGTCTGGTAACAGGTTGTAGATGGAATGGTCTGGTAACAGATTATAGATGGAATGGTCTGGTAACAGGTTGTAGATGGAATGGTCTGGTAACAGGTTATAGATGGAATGGTCTGGTAACAGGTTATAGATGTGTAGATGGAATGGTCTGGTAACAGGTTATAGATGGAATGGTCTGGTAACAGGTTATAGATGGAATGGTCTGGTAACAGATTATAGATGGAATGGTCTGGTGACAGGTTATCGCGTCAATCCACAAACATTTGGTCAACATCTCAGTAAAACGGTGGTCGTCGCGTCAATGTTTAAAAACGACCCCCTTACACCCTCATGCTGACGTCACAACCCTCCCACAACGTTACTACGACAACGTTACTACGACAACCTTCGAAAAACATTTTAAATGTACATATTTATATTTACATATATATTTTAAATGTAACATATTTAAATGTATTTTGGGAAGAGCTGTGGTCACCATTTGTGGACAGTAATACATTAAAAGCAGTGTTTCTCAAACTCGGTCCTGGGGACCCCAATGGGTACTACCTTTTGGTGTTTTTCCCTAGCACCATACAACCTAGGGTCCCCAGGACCGAGTTTGGGGAAACGCTGCTTTAAATATATAACACCCAACATCCCTACGGTATTAAGGACCTATTTCCTGGTTGTTGTTGTTACATATTTCCTGGTTGTTGTCGTTACATATTTCCTGGTTGTTGTTGTTACATATTTCCTGGTTGTGTTGTTACATATTTCCTGGTTGTTGTGTTGTTACATATTTCCTGGTTGTTGTTGTATTGTTACATATTTCCTGGTTGTTGTGTTGTTACATATTTCCTGGTTGTTGTGTTGTTACATATTTCCTGGTTGTTGTGTTGTTACATATTTCCTGGTTGTTGTTGTATTGTTACATATTTCCTGGTTGTTGTTGTGTTACATATTTCCTGGTTGTCGTTACATATTTCCTGGTTGTTGTGTTGTTACATATTTCCTGGTTGTTGTTACATATTTCCTGGTTGTTATTGTTACATATTTCCTGGTTGTTGTTACATATTTCCTGGTTGTTGTGTTGTTACATATTTCCTGGTTGTTGTGTTGTTACATATTTCCTGGTTGTTGTCGTTACATATTTCCTGGTTGTTGTTGTTACATATTTCCTGGTTGTTGTTGTTACATATTTCCTGGTTGTTGTTGTGTTGTTACATATTTCCTGGTTGTTGTTGTTACATATTTCCTGGTTGTTGTTGTTGTTGTTACATATTTCCTGGTTGTTGTTGTTACATATTTCCTGGTTGTTGTTGTGTTGTTACATATTTCCTGGTTGTTGTTGTTACATATTTCCTGGTTGTTGTTGTTGTTGTTACATATTTCCTGGTTGTTGTTGTTACATATTTCCTGGTTGTTGTCGTTACATATTTCCTGGTTGTTGTTACATATTTCCTGGTTGTTGTTGTGTTGTTACATATTTCCTGGTTGTTGTTGTGTCGTTACATTGCACTTCTCCCTTTACATGTTACTTCCAGGTTGAAATATCACAATATTTAAGCATCAGGTTGAAATGGGGAAAATAATGTACCTGTGAAAATAGCTCGCCAATATCGTCTGATGTACAGTTGAAGTAGGAAGTTTACATACACCTTAGCCAAATACATTTAAACTCAGTTTTTCACAATTTCTGACATTTAATCCAAGTAAAAAATCCCTGTTTTAGGTCCGTTGGGATCACCACTTTATTTTAAGAATGTGAAATGTCAGAATAATAGTAGAGAGAGATTTATTTCAGCTTTTATTTTTTTCATCACATTCCCAGTGG
This sequence comes from Oncorhynchus tshawytscha, assembly GCF_018296145.1. NCBI lineage: Eukaryota > Metazoa > Chordata > Actinopteri > Salmoniformes > Salmonidae > Oncorhynchus > Oncorhynchus tshawytscha. The sequence goes on from NW_024609514.1 coordinate 178,911, forward strand.
GTCAGAGGTTTACATTCACTCAATTAGTATTTGGTAGCATTGCCTTTAAATTGTTCAACTTGGGTCAAACGTTTCAGGTAGCCTTCCACAATCTTCCCACAATAAGTTGGGTGAATTTTGGCTCATTCCTCCTGACAGTAATCTGTCTGTAAACAATTGTTGGAAAAATGACTTGTGTCGTGCACAAAGTAGATGTCCTAACCGACTTGCCATAACTATAGTTTGTTAACAAGAAATGTGTGGAGTGGTTGAAAAACGAGTTTTAGTGACCCCAACCTAAGTGTATGTAAACTTCCGACTCCAACTGTATGTATTATATGAACGGTGACCATCTGAAAATCCATTATAAATCCTGTTTTAAATCAGATTTCTTCCCAGCATGCTCCACGTATGCCATTTTAAATATGGCTTCCAGTACTGCTTTATCTTCAGGTTATTATGGTGCATCTGACAGTCCCTCTGTAGAGTACCACAGTACAGTCATAGGACCCAATAACAGGGGAATGGTTCACATCTGACAGTCCCTCCTCTGTAGAGTACCACAGTACAGTCATAGGACCCAATAACAGGGGAATGGTTCACATCTGACAGTCCCTCCTCTGTAGAGTACCACAGTACAGTCATAGGACCCAATAACAGGGGAATGGTTCACATCTGACAGTCCCTCCTCTGTAGAGTACCACAGTACAGTCATAGGACCCAATAACAGGGGAATGGTTCACATCTGAGTCCCTCCTCTGTAGAGTACCACAGTACAGTCATAGGACCCAATAACAGGGGAATGGTTCACATCTGACAGTCCCTCCTCTGTAGAGTACCACAGTAGAGTCATAGGACCCAATAACAGGGAATGGTTCACATCTGACAGTCCCTCTGTAGAGTACCACAGTAGAGTCATAGGACCCAATAACAGGGGAATGGTTCGAATAGTTTTCTCAGAATACAGTTCAGGATCTTAAAATAAGGGCTGTGTAAATCTCTCTTGGACAAGGTGATTCTTTAAATCAAATATAGGTTGCCTTTATTTACCCCTCCCCCCACACACAAAAAAAAAAATACGCTAATTAGCTGCTAATGTGGCTATCATAAAGAACTACAAATACCATGATGATCTGGACAAGAGACTGACGAATCGAGACAAAGGTAAGAATCTCTGTATTAACTATCTAATGTTAGCTAAATGTAGTTATTAATAAATTGGCTACATTTAATTTAAATGGACAATTCTGCGAACTGTCTTGTGTAAGTTTTTAATTGACACAATACCTGTTAGCAAAGGTGTCAGCTAGAGATGACGTGCAGGAGCATGCTGGGATTTGTAGTTTTGCATGTCTACTTTGATGCTAATTAGCATTTTCAAATCAGAGTAAACAGAGCCGAATATATTGATAAAAGTCACCTTGTCCGAGAGAGATTAACATGGTGGAAAAATGATTGGAACCATTTCCCTATTTGACCGCTAGGTTTTATGGGAATTATGACACCACTATGGGGCTCTATAAATCAATGATGTGTATAAACCCTGGATGGCTGACAAAGGGGTGCAGTATTGAAGCCACCGGCAGCCATCTTGGCTCTCCTTAATGATGTGTATAAACCCTGGATGGCTGACAGGGGGTGCTGTATTGAAGCCACCGGCAGCCATCTTGGCTCTCCTTAATGATGTGTATAAACCCTGGATGGCTGACAGGGGGGTGCTGTATTGAAGCCACCGGCAGCCATCTTGGCTCTCCTTAATGATGTGTATAAACCCTGGATGGCTGACGGGGGTGCTGTATTGAAGCCACCGGCAGCCATCTTGGCTCTCCTTAATGATGTGTATAAACCCTGGATGGCTGACGGGGTGCTGTATTGAAGCCACCGGCAGCCATCTTGGCTCTCCTTAATGATGTGTATAAACCCTGGATGGCTGACAGGGGGTGCTGTATTGAAGCCACCGGCAGCCATCTTGGCTCTCCTTAATGATGTGTATAAACCCTGGATGGCTGACAGGGGTGCTGTATTGGCCACCGGCAGCCATCTTGGCTCTCCTTAATGATGTGTATAAACCCTGGATGGCTGACAGGGGGTGCTGTATTGAAGCCACCGGCAGCCATCTTGGCTCTCCTTAATGATGTGTATAAACCCTGGATGGCTGACAGGGGGTGCTGTATTGAAGCCACCGGCAGCCATCTTGGCTCTCCTTAATGATGTGTATAAACCCTGGATGGCTGACAGGGGGTGCTGTATTGAAGCCACCGGCAGCCATCTTGGCTCTCCTTAATGATGTGTATAAACCCTGGATGGCTGACAGGGGTGCTGTATTGAAGCCACCGGCAGCCATCTTGGCTCTCCTTAATGATGTGTATAAACCCTGGATGGCTGACAGGGGTGCTGTATTGAAGCCACCGGCAGCCATTTTGGCTCTCAATTGTAAATAATATGTTGGAAGATATAGAAATCCATTTACTAATGTCACAACATTCATTTCTGACACGTTTATTCCATTATACACCTTAAATGTATAATTTTACACATGTGAGCTACACTAAAAAAATAAACACCCCCTTAAAACTACTAATGTTACTGTCCCAAACTACAACAACGACAAATACTGAAATACATGTAATTTGGTCCTCGAAACCTTTAATTGAAATGCTGTAGAATTCCATTCCATCCTATGGAGGACTGTCAAAATGGCCGACCGGTGGCTTAAAGCCTCTAAATGGCCAAAACAAAGCATCAGCAGTCCAGAGTCTATATACACGTCGTTGGTTACAGATGCAGTAACGAGCTAAATCCAACTGAACAAAACAATGGGAATGCCGTTGCCATGGAAACGCGTCGGGGTTAAGATCCCCAAGCTTCCTCATTGTCCCCCTACCCCAAAGCTAAATTAGCCTACAGTTACGCTACTGTCTATTTCACACGATGTTCAGGTATAATGCTTGTGTGGACGTTATCAACTCATCGTCACCAATCAAGTGCATTAGTTTTTTTTTTAAACGACATGACTACCATCAACGATTTCTGTATGCTAGCTATGCTACCAGCTTATACGGATGGGAGTTAGCATTTAGCGGTCACCTCTTCTTCTAAACCTGAAAAAGGGACAACTTCTACATGTTACGCAGGGAAAACAGTCCAATATATCGGGACTTAAGTAACTACATGTGGGTTTGTTACAAAACATACATCATAACAGATATGACAAATGATCCTCTTTCATTAGATTAGATGTGTTGAATGGGCACCAATCTGGTCTTTTTACAACGGCAACGTTCCTAAGCAACTGTAGTAGTACTGTGGTTCCGTGGACAACATGCAACGTCACGGGAGACAGACCGGCACGAACGCACACAGAACATATTAACGTTTCACACACAACACACACACTTCTCGCTCAGATCAGAAGGACGGTTCATAGTGACTTGTCAATCAATCAAAATCAGCGTCCAGGTCCCCCCGAGGTTAGGGCATTCATCGGAAGGAGGACTTGATGGACAGCATGATTGCGACGTCAATGACGTGAACACTGCTACATTACATTCACTAAACCCCCTCAGTCTCTCCTGGTTACCTAGGAGACAGAGACAGGCCCTCAGTCTCTCCTGGTTACCTAGGAGACAGAGACAGGCCCTCAGTCTCTCCTGGTTACCTAGGAGACAGAGACAGGCCCTCAGTCTCTCCTGGTTACCTAGGAGACAGAGACAGGCCCTCAGTCTCTCCTGGTTACCTAGGAGACAGAGACAGGCCCTCAGTCACTCCTGGTTACCTAGGAGACAGAGACAGGCCCTCAGTCTCTCCTGGTTACCTAGGAGACAGAGACAGGGCCCTCAGTCAGTCTCCTGGTTACCTAGAGAGACAGAGACAGGCCCTCAGTCTCTCCTGGTTACCTAGGAGACAGAGACAGGCCCTCAGTCTCTCCTGGTTACCTAGGAGACAGAGACAGGCCCTCAGTCTCTCCTGGTTACCTAGGAGACAGAGACAGGCCCTCCCGTCTCCAACCCAGAGTGAATCTACCGCAGATCTGTCTCCTCCGGTGTTGTTTTGAGGAGGTGAGTAGAGAGGACTTGAAGGCTCTCAGGAGATTCGACCACAGTCAGTGTTTCAGATCAGATCTTGTATAGGAGACTGGTGGTGTAGTTAAAGGTGAAGCTGGGTGGAGCACTGCTCCTAGTAGCAGACTGATGGATGGTAGGTTCTAAGTACTGCTCTGGGGTTATAGCACCCCCAGTGGTAGGGTCTAGGTACTGCTCTGGGGTTATAGCACCCCCAGTGGTAGGGTCTAGGTACTGCTCTGGGGTTATAGCACCCCCAGTGGTAGGTTCTAGGTACTGCTCTGGGGTTATAGCACCCCCAGTGGTAGGGTCTAGGTACTGCTCTGGGGTTATAGCACCCCCAGTGGTAGGGTCTAGGTACTGCTCTGGGTTTATAGCGCCCCCAGTGGTAGGGTCTAGGTACTGCTCTGGTTTTATAGTGCCCCCAGTGGTAGGGTCTAGGTACTGCTCTGGTTTTATAGTGCCCCCAGTGGTAGGGTCTAGGTACTGCTCTGGGTTTATAGTGCCCCCAGTGGTAGGGTCTAGGTACTGCTCTGGGGTTATAGCACCCCAGTGGCAGGGTCTAGTATGTTGTTAGCTTCCAGGTCCTGCTGTGTGGTTCCAGGCGTGTTGTCCTTCTCCAGGTGGGGTTGTGTCGTAACAGCGCCTCCTGAGGTACTGTCCAGGTGCTGCTGGTTGGTTCCAGGCGTGTTGTCCTTCTCCAGGTGGGGTTGTGTAGTAACAGCTCCTCCTGGGGTACTGTCCAGGTAGTGCTGTGTGATCAGCTGACTCAGGTACATCAGGATGGAACAGTCGTCTTCCCCAAGCCTGAGCTGATCCCTCAGGAAGCCCCTCGTCCTCTCCTCCACTTCCTGTCTCTGCTCCAGGTGGCTGATGGGAAGGTGGAGGTGATGCGTAAAGCTAAGGAGGAAGGCCCGGGAAGCCAGTCTACTGAGCACGTTCTGGAGATGAAGGAAGTAGGTGGAACCTCGACGCAGACGGGTTCGGTGGTCCGCCACGTTGGCCAGGAGGGTTCCGCGGTAGCCGGGGCAACGGAGGGTCTTCCGGTCGGCGTCCAGGACGGAGATGTAACGGCTGTAGCGAGACAGAGAGCAGAGCATGCTGGTCCCCACGGGAGACGCCATCCTGGGAGGTAAAGAGGGAGGAGAACTTCAGTCTGAGTGAGATGCATAGCGCCTCGTGAAAGTCTAGACAGATTTTATATTGATCAATAAGGCCGCAAAATGAGGGGTAGACTTTAATTAGGCTGTCTGTATGAGTAGGAGCTAGGAGGCATGTCTACTGTATATAGGGTAGGAGGCATATCTACTGTATATAGGGTAGGAGCTAGGAGGCATGTCTACTGTATATAGGGTAGGAGCTAGGAGGCATGTCTACTGTATATAGGGTAGGAGGCATATCTACTGTATATAGGGTAGGAGCTAGGAGGCATGTCTACTGTATATAGGGTAGGAGCTAGGAGGCATGTCTACTGTATATAGGGTAGGAGCTAGGAGGCATGTCTACTGTATATAGGGTAGGAGCTAGGAGGCATGTCAACTGTATATAGGGTAGGAGCTAGGAGGCATGTCTACTGTATATAGGGTAGGAGCTAGGAGGCATGTCTACTGTATATAGGGTAGGAGCTAGGAGGCATGTCTACTGTATATAGGGTAGGAGCTAGGAGGCATGTCTACTGTATATAGGGTAGGAGGCTAGGGAGGCATGTCTACTGTATATAGGGTAGGAGGCATGTCTACTGTATATAGGGTATATAGGTAGGAGGCATGTCTACTGTATATAGGGTAGGAGGCATGTCTACTGTATATAGGGTAGGAGGCATGTCTACTGTATATAGGGTAGGAGGCGGAGGCATGTCTACTGTATATAGGGTAGGAGGCGGAGGCATGTCTACTGTATATAGGGTAGGAGGCATGTCTACTGTATATAGGGTAGGAGGAGGCATGTCTACTGTATATAGGGTAGGGTAGGAGGCATGTCTACTGTATATAGGGTAGGAGAGGAGGCATGTCTACTGTATATAGGGTAGGAGGAGGCATGTCTACTGTATATAGGGTAGGAGGAGGCATGTCTACTGTATATAGGGTAGGAGGAATGTCTACTGTATATAGGGTAGGAGGCATGTCTACTGTATATAGGGTAGGAGGAGGCATGTCTACTGTATATAGGGTAGGAGCTAGGAGGCATGTCTACTGTATATAGGGTAGGGTAGGAGGCATGTCTACTGTATATAGGGTAGGAGGAGGCATGTCTACTGTATATAGGGTAGGAGCTAGGAGGCATGTCTACTGTATATAGGGTAGGGCTAGGAGGCATGTCTACTGTATATAGGGTAGGAGGCTAGGAGGCATGTCTACTGTATATAGGGTAGGAGCTAGGAGGCATGTCTACTGTATATAGGGTAGGAGGAGGCATGTCTACTGTATATAGGGTAGGAGGAGGCATGTCTACTGTATATAGGGTAGGAGGAGGCATGTCTACTGTATATAGGGTAGGGAGGAGGCATGTCTACTGTATATAGGGTAGGAGGAGGCATGTCTACTGTATATAGGGTAGGAGGAGGCATGTCTACTGTATATAGGGTAGGAGGCATGTCTACTGTATATAGGGTAGGAGGAGGCATGTCTACTGTATATAGGGTAGGAGTAGGCATGTCTACTGTATATAGGGTAGGAGGCATGTCTACTGTATAGAGGGTAGGAGTCATGTCTACTGTATATAGGAGTAGGAGGCATGTCTACTGTATATAGGGTAGGAGGCGGAGGCATGTCTACTGTATATAGGGTAGGAGGCATGTCTACTGTATATAGGGTAGGAGGTCTACTGTATATAGGGTAGGAGGCATGTCTACTGTATATAGGGTAGGAGGCATGTCTACTGTATATAGGGTAGGAGGCATGTCTACTGTATATAGGGTAGGAGGAGGCATGTCTACTGTATATAGGGTAGGAGGAGGCATGTCTACTGTATATAGGGTAGGGCTAGGAGGCATGTCTACTGTATATAGGGTAGGAGCTAGGAGGCATGTCTACTGTATATAGGGTAGGAGGAGGCATGTCTACTGTATATAGGGTAGGAGCTAGGAGGCATGTCTACTGTATATAGGGTAGGAGCTAGGAGGCATGTCTACTGTATATAGGGTAGGAGCTAGGAGGCATGTCTACTGTATATATAGGGGTAGGAGGCATGTCTACTGTATATAGGGTAGGGAGGAGGCATGTCTACTGTATATAGGGTAGGAGCTAGGAGGCATGTCTACTGTATATAGGGTAGGAGCTAGGAGGCATGTCTACTGTATATAGGGTAGGAGGCATGTCTACTGTATATAGGGTAGGAGGAGGCATGTCTACTGTATATAGGAGCTAGGAGGCATGTCTACTGTATATAGGGTAGCTAGGAGGCATGTCTACTGTATATAGGGTAGGAGCTAGGAGGCATGTCTACTGTATATAGGGTAGGAGGAGGCATGTCTACTGTATATATAGGGTAGGAGGCATGTCTACTGTATATAGGGTAGGAGGAGGAGGCATGTCTACTGTATATAGGGTAGGAGGAGGCATGTCTACTGTATATAGGGTAGGAGGCATGTCTACTGTATATAGGGTAGGAGCTAGGAGGCATGTCTACTGTATATAGGGGTAGGACTGCTAGGGAGGCATGTCTACTGTATATAGGAGTAGGAGGCATGTCTACTGTATATAGGGTAGGAGTCTAGGAGCTAGGAGGCATGTCTACTGTATATAGGGTAGGAGGAGGCATGTCTACTGTATATAGGGTAGGAGCTAGGAGGCATGTCTACTGTATATAGGGTAGGAGCTAGGAGGCATGTCTACTGTATATAGGGTAGGAGGCATGTCTACTAGGAGGCATGTCTACTGTATAGGGTAGGGCTAGGAGGCATGTCTACTGTATATAGGGTAGGAGCTAGGAGGCATGTCTACTGTATATAGGGTAGGAGGAGGCATGTCTACTGTATATAGGGTAGGAGGAGGCATGTCTACTGTATATAGGGTAGGAGCTAGGAGGCATGTCTACTGTATATAGGGTAGGAGGAGGCATGTCTACTGTATATAGGGTAGGAGGAGGCATGTCTACTGTATATAGGGTAGGAGCTAGGAGGCATGTCTACTGTATATAGGGTAGGAGGCATGTCTACTGTATATAGGGTAGGAGGAGGCATGTCTACTGTATATAGGGTAGGAGGAGGCATGTCTACTGTATATAGGGTAGGAGGCATGTCTACTGTATATAGGGTAGGAGGAGGCATGTCTACTGTATATAGGGTAGGAGCTAGGAGGCATGTCTACTGTATATAGGGTAGGAGGAGGCATGTCTACTGTATATAGGGTAGGAGGAGGCATGTCTACTGTATATAGGGTAGGAGCTAGGAGGCATGTCTACTGTATATAGGGTAGGAGGATGTCTACTAGGAGGCATGTCTACTGTATATAGGGTAGGAGGCATGTCTACTGTATATAGGGTAGGAGCTAGGAGGCATGTCTACTGTATATAGGGTAGGAGCATGTCTACTGTAGGAGCTAGGAGGCATGTCTACTGTATATAGGGTAGGAGCTAGGAGGCATGTCTACTGTATATAGGGTAGGGAGGAGGCATGTCTACTGTATATAGGGTAGGAGGAGGCATGTCTACTGTATATAGGGTAGGAGCTAGGAGGCATGTCTACTGTATATAGGGTAGGAGCTAGGAGGCATGTCTACTGTATATAGGGTAGGAGGAGGCATGTCTACTGTATATAGAGTAGGAGGCATGTCTACTGTATATAGGGTAGGAGGCATGTCTACTGTATATAGGGTAGGAGCTAGGAGGCATGTCTACTGTATATATAGGAGGCATGTCTAGGTAGGAGGCATGTCTACTGTATATAGGGTAGGAGCTAGGAGGCATGTCTACTGTATATAGGGTAGGAGCTAGGAGGCATGTCTACTGTATATAGGGTAGGAGGAGGCATGTCTACTGTATATAGGGTAGGAGCTAGGAGGCATGTCTACTGTATATAGGGTAGGAGCTAGGAGGCATGTCTACTGTATATAGGGTAGGAGGCATGTCTACTGTATATAGGGTAGGAGGAGGCATGTCTACTGTATATAGGGTAGGAGGAGGCATGTCTACTGTATATAGGGTAGGAGGAGGCATGTCTACTGTATATAGGGTAGGAGCTAGGAGGCATGTCTACTGTATATAGGGTAGGAGGAGGCATGTCTACTGTATATAGGGTAGGAGGAGGCATGTCTACTGTATATAGGGTAGGAGCTAGGAGGCATGTCTACTGTATATAGGGTAGGAGCTAGGAGGCATGTCTACTGTATATAGGGTAGGCATGTCTACTGTATATAGGGTAGGAGGAGGCATGTCTACTGTATATAGGGTAGGAGCTAGGAGGCATGTCTACTGTATATAGGGTAGGGCTAGGAGGCATGTCTACTGTATATAGGGTAGGAGGAGGCATGTCTACTGTATATAGGGTAGGAGGCATGTCTACTGTATATAGGGTAGGAGGAGGCATGTCTACTGTATATAGGGTAGGAGGCGGAGGCATGTCTACTGTATATAGGGTAGGAGCTAGGAGGCATGTCTACTGTATATAGGGTAGGAGGCATGTCTACTGTATATAGGGTAGGCCAGGAGGCATGTCTACTGTATATAGGGTAGGAGGAGGCATGTCTACTGTATATAGGGTAGGAGGAGGCATGTCTACTGTATATAGGGTAGGAGGAGTCATGTCTACTGTATATAGGGTAGGAGCTAGGAGGCATGTCTACTGTATATAGGGTAGGAGGAATGTCTACTGTATATAGGGCGGAGGAGGCATGTCTACTGTATATAGGGTAGGAGGAGGCATGTCTACTGTATATAGGGTAGGAGGCATGTCTACTGTATATAGGGTAGGAGGCATGTCTACTGTATATAGGGTAGGAGGCATGTCTACTGTATATAGGGTAGGAGAGGAGGCATGTCTACTGTATATAGGGTAGGAGGCATGTCTACTGTATATAGGGTAGGAGGAGGCATGTCTACTGTATATAGGGTAGGAGGAATGTCTACTGTATATAGGGTAGGAGGCATGTCTACTGTATATAGGGTAGGAGCTAGGAGGCATGTCTACTGTATATAGGGTAGGAGGAGGCATGTCTACTGTATATAGGGTAGGAGCTAGGAGGCATGTCTACTGTATATAGGGTAGGAGGAATGTCCACTGTATATAGGGTAGGAGGCATGTCCACTGTATATAGGGGAGGAGGCATGTCTACTGTATATAGGGTAGGAGGAGGCATGTCTACTGTATATAGGGTAGGAGCTAGGAGGCATGTCTACTGTATATAGGGTAGGAGCTAGGAGGCATGTCTACTGTATATAGGGTAGGGCTAGGAGGCATGTCTACTGTATATAGGGTAGGAGCTAGGAGGCATGTCTACTGTATATAGGGTAGGAGGAGGAGGCATGTCTACTGTATATAGGGTAGGAGCTAGGAGGCATGTCTACTGTATATAGGGTAGGAGCTAGGAGGCATGTCTACTGTATATAGGGTAGGAGGAGGCATGTCTACTGTATATAGGGTAGGAGGAGGCATGTCTACTGTATATAGGGTAGGAGCTAGGAGGCATGTCTACTGTATATAGGGTAGGAGGAGGAGGCATGTCTACTGTATATAGGGTAGAGCTAGGAGGCATGTCTACTGTATATAGGGTAGGAGCTAGGAGGCATGTCTACTGTATATAGGGTAGGAGGAGGCATGTCTACTGTATATAGGGTAGGAGGAGGCATGTCTACTGTATATAGGGTAGGGAGGAGGCATGTCTACTGTATATAGGGTAGGAGGAGGCATGTCTACTGTATATAGGGTAGGGAGGCATGTCTACTGTATATAGGGAGGAGGCATGTCTACTGTATATAGGGTAGGAGGAGGCATGTCTACTGTATATAGGGTAGGAGGCATGTCTACTGTATATAGGGTAGGAGGAGGCATGTCTACTGTATATAGGGTAGGAGGCATGTCTACTGTATATAGGGTAGGAGGAGGCATGTCTACTGTATATAGGGTAGGAGGCATGTCTACTGTATATAGGGTAGGAGGAGGCATGTCTACTGTATATAGGGGGAGGAGGCATGTCTACTGTATATAGGGTAGGAGCTAGGAGGAGGCATGTCTACTGTATATAGGGTAGGAGAGGAGGCATGTCTACTGTATATAGGGTAGGAGGCGGAGGCATGTCTACTGTATAGACCGTATATAGGCTAGTTATAACAGGATGCTGTAGAACACAGGCACCGCCCCTTCCTCCTCCTCCTCACCTCTGCAGTCCTATGAGTTTCCATCGCTGTAGGTCAGTGAGGCTGAAGGGGCAGGAGAGCCAGGGCTGGACCCTCTCCCCACAGCGCCCGGGTCCAGGCACGTAGAGGGCCAGAGCGGACACCAGCCTCCTGACCCTCCCCTCCTCAGATCCCAGGACCACCAGGGTTCGACCACTCAGTAGGGACCACAGGGCATGCAGGGCAACGGATACTGACGCACAAACCTGGAGGTAGAGACCGAGAGAGAGATGATCACATGTTATTGGTCACATACATGTTTTTAGCAATGTTATTGAGGGTGTTCCAACAGTCAGTAATATATAATGCTTGTGTTTCTAGCTCCAACAGTACAGTAATATATAATGCTTGTGTTTCTAGCTCCAACAGTCAGTAATATATAATGCTTGTGTTTCTAGCTCCAACAGTAATATATAATGCTTGTGTTTCTAGCTCCAACAGTACAGTAATATATAATGCTTGTGTTTCTAGCTAACAGTCAGTAATATATAATGCTTGTGTTTCTAGCTCCAACAACAGTAATATATAATGATTGTGTTTCTAGCTCCAACAGTAATATATAATGCTTGTGTTTCTAGCTCCAACAGTACAGTAATATATAATGCTTGTGTTTCTAGCTCCAACAGTACAGTAATATATAATGATTGTGTTTCTAGCTCCACACAGTAATATATAATGCTTGTGTTTCTAGCTCCAACAGTACAGTAATATATAATGCTTGTGTTTCTAGCTCCAACAGTCAGTAATATATAATGCTTGTGTTTCTAGCTCCAACAGTCAGTAATATATAATGCTTGTGTTTCTAGCTCCAACAGTCAGTAATATATAATGCTTGTGTTTCTAGCTCCAACAGTCAGTAATATATAATGCTTGTGTTTCTAGCTCCAACACAGTAATATATAATGCTTGTGTTTCTAGCTCCAACAGTAATATATAATGATTGTATTTCTAGCTCCAACAGTACAGTAATATATAATGATTGTGTTTCTAGCTCCAACAGTACAATATATAATGATTGTGTTTCTAGCTCCAACAGCTCCAATATATAATGCTTGTGTTTCTAGCTCCAACAGTACAGTAATATATAATGCTTGTGTTTCTAGCTCCAACAGTACAGTAATATATAATGCTTGTGTTTCTAGCTCCAACAGTACAGTAATATATAATGCTTGTGTTTCTAGCTCCAACAGTCAGTAATATATAATGCTTGTGTTTCTAGCTCCAACAGTAATATATAATGATTGTGTTTCTAGCTCCAACAGTCAGTAATATATAATGATTGTGTTTCTAGCTCCAACAGTACAGTAATATATAATGCTTGTGTTTCTAGCTCCAACAGTACAGTAATATATAATGCTTGTGTTTCTAGCTCCAACAGTCAGTAATATATAATGCTTGTGTTTCTAGCTCCATCAGTACAGTAATATATAATGCTTGTGTTTCTAGTTAACAGTAATATATAATGCTTGTGTTTCTAGCTCCAACAGTAATATATAATGCTTGTGTTTCTAGCTCCAACAGTCAGTAATATATAATGCTTGTGTTTCTAGCTCCAACAGTAATATATAATGCTTGTGTTTCTAGCTCCAACAGTCAGTAATATATAATGCTTGTGTTTCTAGCTCCAACAGTCAGTAATATATAATGATTGTATTTCTAGCTCCAACAGTAATATATAATGCTTGTATTTCTAGCTCCAACAGTAATATATAATGATTGTATTTCTAGCTCCAACAGTAATATATAATGATTGTATTTCCAGCTCCAACAGTAATATATAATGCTTGTGTTTCTAGCTCCAACAGTCAGTAATATATAATGCTTGTGTTTCTAGTTAACAGTAATATATAATGCTTGTGTTTCTAGCTCCAACAGTAATATATAATGCTTGTGTTTCTAGCTCCAACAGTACAGTAATATATAATGATTGTATTTCTAGCTCCAACAGTAATATATAATGATTGTGTTTCTAATAGAAAGAAATAGAAATAGAAAACACCTTCCATGGGGGGAGCAGGTATAGAAAACACCTTCCATGGGGGTGAGCAGGTATAGAAAACACCTTCCATGGGGGGGGGCAGGTATAGAAAACACCTTCCATGGGGGGCAGGTATAGAAAACACCTTCCATGGGGGGCAGGTATAGAAAACACCTTCCATGGGGGGAGCAGGTATAGAAAACACCTTCCATGGGGGGAGCAGGTATAGAAAACACCTTCCATGGGGGGAGCAGGTATAGAAAACACCTTCCATGGGGGGGGAGCAGGTATAGAAAACACCTTCCATGGGGGGCAGGTATAGAAAACACCTTCCATGGGGGGCAGGTATAGAAAACACCTTCCATGGGGGGCAGGTATAGAAAACACCTTCCATGGGGGGGGGCAGGTATAGAAAACACCTTCCATGGGGGGGGCAGGTATAGAAAACACCTTCCATGGGGGGGGAGCAGGTATAGAAAACACCTTCCATGGGGGGCAGGTATAGAAAACACCTTCCATGGGGGGGCAGGTATAGAAAACACCTTCCATGGGGGGCAGGTATAGAAAACACCTTCCATGGGGGGCAGGTATAGAAAACACCTTCCATGGGGGGGGGGGAGCAGGTATAGAAAACACCTTCCATGGGGGGAGCAGGTATAGAAAACACCTTCCATGGGGGGGGGGGCAGGTATAGAAAACACCTTCCATGGGGGGGGGGCAGGTATAGAAAAACACCTTCCATGGGGGGGGCAGGTATAGAAAACACCTTCCATGGGGGGGGGCAGGTATAGAAAACACCTTCCATGGGGGGGGGGAGCAGGTATAGAAAACACCTTCCATGGGGGGCAGGTATAGAAAACACCTTCCATGGGGGGCAGGTATAGAAAACACCTTCCATGGGGGGGGGCAGGTATAGAAAAACACCTTCCATGGGGGGCAGGGGGGGCAGGTATAGAAAACACCTTCCATGGGGGGGGCAGGTATAGAAAACACCTTCCATGGGGGGGGGCAGGTATAGAAAACACCTTCCATGGGGGGGTGGGGGGCAGGTATAGAAAACACCTTCCATGGGGGGGGGGGGCAGGTATAGAAAACACCTTCCATGGGGGGGAGCAGGTATAGAAAACACCTTCCATGGGGGGGGGGCAGGTATAGAAAACACCTTCCATGGGGGAGCAGGTATAGAAAACACCTTCCATGGGGGGGCAGGTATAGAAAACACCTTCCATGGGGAGCAGGTATAGAAAACACCTTCCATGGGGGGGGCAGGTATAGAAAACACCTTCCATGGGGGGGGGGCAGGTATAGAAAACACCTTCCATGGGGGGGGGATGGGGGGCAGGTATAGAAAACACCTTCCATGGGGGGGGGGCAGGTATAGAAAACGCCTTCCATGGGGGGGAGCAGGTATAGAAAACACCTTCCATGGGGGGGGAGCAGGTAGAAGAAAACACCTTCCATGGGGGGCAGGTATAGAAAACACCTTCCATGGGGGCAGGTATAGAAAACACCTTCCATGGGGGGGGCAGGTATAGAAAACACCTTCCATGGGGGGTATAGAAAACACCTTCCATGGGGGGCAGGTATAGAAAACACCTTCCATGGGGGGGGCAGGTATAGAAAACACCTTCCATGGGGGGCAGGTATAGAAAACACCTTCCATGGGGGGGCAGGTATAGAAAACACCTTCCATGGGGGGGCAGGTATAGAAAACACCTTCCATGGGGGGGGCAGGTATAGAAAACACCTTCCATGGGGGGGCAGGTATAGAAAACACCTTCCATGGGGGGCAGGTATAGAAAACACCTTCCATGGGGGGGGGGGGCAGGTATAGAAAACACCTTCCATGGGGGGCAGGTATAGAAAACACCTTCCATGGGGGGGGCAGGTATAGAAAACACCTTCCATGGGGGGAGCAGGTATAGAAAACACCTTCCATGGGGGGGGCAGGTATAGAAAACACCTTCCATGGGGGGGTATAGCAGGTATAGAAAACACCTTCCATGGGGGGGGGGGGGCAGGTATAGAAAACACCTTCCATGGGGGGGGCAGGTATAGAAAACACCTTCCATGGGGGAGCAGGTATAGAAAACACCTTCCATGGGGGGGGCAGGTATAGAAAACACCTTCCAGGTATAGAAAACACCTTCCATGGGGGGGCAGGTATAGAAAACACCTTCCATGGGGGGGGGGGCAGGTATAGAAAACACCTTCCATGGGGGGGGGCAGGTATAGAAAACACCTTCCATGGGGGGCAGGTAGAAAACACCTTCCATGGGGGGGCAGGTATAGAAAACACCTTCCATGGGGGGGGGGAGCAGGTATAGAAAACACCTTCCATGGGGGGGCAGGTATAGAAAACACCTTCCATGGGGGGGGGGAGCAGGTATAGAAAACACCTTCCATGGGGGGGGGGCAGGTATAGAAAACACCTTCCATGGGGGGGGGGCAGGTATAGAAAACACCTTCCATGGGGGGGGCAGGTATAGAAAACACCTTCCATGGGGGGGCAGGTATAGAAAACACCTTCCATGGGGGGAGCAGGTATAGAAAACACCTTCCATGGGGGGGGCAGGTATAGAAAACACCTTCCATGGGGGGGGGCAGGTATAGAAAACACCTTCCATGGGGGGCAGGTATAGAAAACACCTTCCATGGGGGAGCAGGTATAGAAAACACCTTCCATGGGGGGAGCAGGTATAGAAAACACCTTCCATGGGGGGAGCAGGTATAGAAAACACCTTCCATGGGGGGCAGGTATAGAAAACACCTTCCATGGGGGGGGGAGCAGGTATAGAAAACACCTTCCATGGGGGGCAGGTATAGAAAACACCTTCCATGGGGGGGGGCAGGTATAGAAAACACCTTCCATGGGGGGCAGGTATAGAAAACACCTTCCATGGGGGGGTATAGAAAACACCTTCCAGGTATAGAAAACACCTTCCATGGGGGGGGCAGGTATAGAAAACACCTTCCATGGGGGGGAGCAGGTATAGAAAACACCTTCCATGGGGGGCAGGTATAGAAAACACCTTCCATGGGGGGGGGAGCAGGTATAGAAAACACCTTCCATGGGGGGGGCAGGTATAGAAAACACCTTCCATGGGGGGGAGCAGGTATAGAAAACACCTTCCATGGGGGAGCAGGTATAGAAAACACCTTCCATGGGGGGGGCAGGTATAGAAAACACCTTCCATGGGGGAGCAGGTATAGAAAACACCTTCCATGGGGGGAGCAGGGGGGGGAGCAGGTATAGAAAACACCTTCCATGGGGGGCAGGTATAGAAAACACCTTCCATGGGGGGGGCAGGTATAGAAAACACCTTCCATGGGGGGGGCAGGTATAGAAAACACCTTCCATGGGGGGCAGGTATAGAAAACACCTTCCATGGGGGGGGGCAGGTATAGAAAACACCTTCCATGGGGGGGGGGAGCAGGTATAGAAAACACCTTCCATGGGGGGGGGGGGGCAGGTATAGAAAACACCTTCCATGGGGGGGAGCAGGTATAGAAAACACCTTCCATGGGGGGAGCAGGTATAGAAAACACCTTCCATGGGGGGGGCAGGTATAGAAAACACCTTCCATGGGGGGGCAGGTATAGAAAACACCTTCCATGGGGGGCAGGTATAGAAAACACCTTCCATGGGGGGGCAGGTATAGAAAACACCTTCCATGGGGGGGGGGAGCAGGTATAGAAAACACCTTCCATGGGGGGGCAGGTATAGAAAACACCTTCCATGGGGGGGGCAGGTATAGAAAACACCTTCCATGGGGGGAGCAGGTATAGAAAACACCTAGAAAACACCTTCCATGGGGGGGGGCAGGTATAGAAAACACCTTCCATGGGGGGGGCAGGTATAGAAAACACCTTCCATGGGGGGGGCAGGTATAGAAAACACCTTCCATGGGGGGGCAGGTATAGAAAACACCTTCCATGGGGGGCAGGTATAGAAAACACCTTCCATGGGGGGGGCAGGTATAGAAAACACCTTCCATGGGGGAGCAGGTATAGAAAACACCTTCCATGGGGGGCAGGTATAGAAAACACCTTCCATGGGGGAGCAGGTATAGAAAACACCTTCCATGGGGGGGGCAGGTATAGAAAACACCTTCCATGGGGGGGCAGTAGAAAACACCTTCCATGGGGGGGAGCAGGTATAGAAAACACCTTCCATGGGGGAGCAGGTATAGAAAACACCTTCCATGGGGGGAGCAGGTATAGAAAACACCTTCCATGGGGGGCAGGTATAGAAAACACCTTCCATGGGGGGGGCATAGAAAACAGGTATAGAAAACACCTTCCATGGGGGGCAGGTATAGAAAACACCTTCCATGGGGGGGCAGGTATAGAAAACACCTTCCATGGGGGGGGGGGGAGCAGGTATAGAAAACACCTTCCATGGGGGGGCAGGTATAGAAAACACCTTCCATGGGGGGGCAGGTATAGAAAACACCTTCCATGGGGGGGAGCAGGTATAGAAAACACCTTCCATGGGGGGGCAGGTATAGAAAACACCTTCCATGGGGGGGAGCAGGTATAGAAAACACCTTCCATGGGGGGAGCAGGTATAGAAAACACCTTCCATGGGGGGGGGGCAGGTATAGAAAACACCTTCCATGGGGGCAGGTATAGAAAACACCTTCCATGGGGGGGGGAGCAGGTATAGAAAACACCTTCCATGGGGGGGCAGGTATAGAAAACACCTTCCATGGGGGGCAGGTATAGAAAACACCTTCCATGGGGGGGCAGGTATAGAAAACACCTTCCATGGGGGAGCAGGTATAGAAAACACCTTCCATGGGGGGGGGCAGGTATAGAAAACACCTTCCATGGGGGAGCAGGTATAGAAAACACCTTCCATGGGGGGAGCAGGTATAGAAAACACCTTCCATGGGGGGGAGCAGGTATAGAAAACACCTTCCATGGGGGGGTATAGAAAACACCTTCCAGGTATAGAAAACACCTTCCATGGGGGGGGGAGCAGGTATAGAAAACACCTTCCATGGGGGCAGGTATAGAAAACACCTTCCATGGGGGGGAGCAGGTCCATGGGGGGAGCAGTATAGAAAAACACCTTCCATGGGGGGGAGCAGGTATAGAAAACACCTTCCATGGGGGGCAGGTATAGAAAACACCTTCCATGGGGGGGAGCAGGTATAGAAAACACCTTCCATGGGGGGGAGCAGGTATAGAAAACACCTTCCATGGGGGGGAGCAGGTATAGAAAACACCTTCCATGGGGGGCAGGTATAGAAAACACCTTCCACGGGGGGGAGCAGGTATAGAAAACACCTTCCATGGGGGAGCAGGTATAGAAAACACCTTCCATGGGGGGAGCAGGTATAGAAAACACCTTCCATGGGGGGGCAGGTATAGAAAACACCTTCCATGGGGGAGCAGGTATAGAAAACACCTTCCATGGGGGGGCAGGTATAGAAAACACCTTCCATGGGGGAGCAGGTATAGAAAACACCTTCCATGGGGGGGGCAGGTATAGAAAACACCTTCCATGGGGGGGGGCAGGTATAGAAAACACCTTCCATGGGGGGAGCAGGTATAGAAAACACCTTCCATGGGGGAGCAGGTATAGAAAACACCTTCCATGGGGGGCAGGTATAGAAAACACCTTCCATGGGGGGAGCAGGTATAGAAAACACCTTCCATGGGGGGGGGGTATAAACACCTTCCATGGGGGAGCAGGTATAGAAAACACCTTCCATGGGGGGGAGCAGGTATAGAAAACACCTTCCATGGGGGGGGAGCAGGTATAGAAAACACCTTCCATGGGGGGGGGGGAGCAGGTATAGAAAACACCTTCCATGGGGGGGGGGCAGGTATAGAAAACACCTTCCATGGGGGGGGGCAGGTATAGAAAACACCTTCCATGGGGGGGGGGCAGGTATAGAAAACACCTTCCATGTGGGGGGGGGGCAGGTATAGAAAACACCTTCCATGGGGGGGGAGCAGGTATAGAAAACACCTTCCATGGGGAGCAGGTATAGAAAACACCTTCCATGGGGGGAGCAGGTATAGAAAACACCTTCCATGGGGGGAGCAGGTATAGAAAAACACCTTCCATGGGGGGAGCAGGTATAGAAAACACCTTCCATGGGGGAGCAGGTATAGAAACACCTTCCATGGGGGGGAGCAGGTATAGAAAACACCTTCCATGGAGGGGGGAGCAGGTATAGAAAACACCTTCCATGGGGGGGGCAGGTATAGAAAACACCTTCCATGGGGGGGGCAGGTATAGAAAACACCTTCCATGGGGGGAGCAGGTATAGAAAACACCTTCCATGGGGGGCAGGTATAGAAAACACCTTCCATGGGGGGAGCAGGTATAGAAAACACCTTCCATGGGGGGGGCAGGTATAGAAAACACCTTCCATGGGGGGGCATAGAAAACACCTTCCATGGGGGAGCAGGTATAGAAAACACCTTCCATGGGGGGGAGCAGGTATAGAAAACACCTTCCATGGGGGAGCAGGTATAGAAAACACCTTCCATGGGGGGGGGCAGGTATAGAAAACACCTTCCATGGGGGGGGAGCAGGTATAGAAAACACCTTCCATGGGGGGCAGGTATAGAAAACACCTTCCATGGGGAGGGAGCAGGTCCATAGTATAAACACCTTCCATGGGGGGGAGCAGGTATAGAAAACACCTTCCAGGGGGGGCAGGTATAGAAAACACCTTCCATGGGGGAGCAGGTATAGAAAACACCTTCCATGGGGAAACAGGTATAGAAAACACCTTCCATGGGGGAGCAGGTATAGAAACACCTTCCATGGGGGGGGGAGCAGGTATAGAAAACACCTTCCATGGGTGGGGGAGCAGGTATAGAAAAACACCTTCCATGGGGGAGCAGGTATGAAAAACACCTTCCATGGGGAGCAGGTATAGAAACACCTTCCATGGGGGGGTGGGGGAGCAGGTATAGAAAACACCTTCCATGGGGGGGCAGTATGAAAAACACCTTCCATGGGGGGGGAGCAGGTATAGAAAACACCTTCCATGGGGTGGGGGAGCAGGTATAGAAAACACCTTCCATGGGGGGGAGCAGGTATAGAAAACACCTTCCATGGGGGGGAGCAGGTATAGAAA